>NC_069499.1:485999210-486091710 GCF_027579735.1 Bombina bombina
AAAACTACCCCACAGGGCGGTGCTAGATGCAAGGAAATATAATACAAAAAAATATGAGTCACAGAAAAGTAGCATTCCCTAAGCACTCAGATGTAGAAAAACAATAAATTACAAAGTCCCCAAAATATAACATATAATTATGCTCATAAAACATAACCTTTATTAGTGAAAAGATTCACTAATAAAGGTTATGTTTTACATTTTATGACTAATTATATGTTTATATTTTGGAGACTTTGTCATTTTTTTTCCTTCTACCTCTGAGTACGTATGTGGGTGCTTCTTTTCTGTCTCTCATATTTTTTTTGTATTCATGATGTATTGCAGTGGGTACAGGCGGTAACTTGGGAGACCAGAGAGGATAGTGTTACAGTAGTCGAGGTGGGAAATAAGCGAATGGTTAAGAATCTGTTGTCTTGAGCGAGGATATCATTCATTTTAGAAATATTTTTAAGGTGGAAGCGGTAGGAGTTAGCTAAGCATTTAAAATGTGATTTCAGCAACATAATATTGTTATTCTGCTTCCGACATCCTTACTGCATATTGCCTAATTAGAGATTGTAGATAGTTCGGATGTAATTCCTCCTAGCTCTTTCCTAATTAATTCAAACTGGGGGGTGAAAAGATCAGAAAGCTGAGATATTAATGGGGTTAAATCTAAATTAGGGGAGTGTGTTTCGGAGGGAGTGTCTATACTAATATCAACCGCTTTGGGCTTCTTGTCTTTAAGTTTGACAGGCATTATGGGTGATTGCACTTTCCAAACACACTCTCCACCGCTGCCGATCCCAAAACGAGGCTTGTGACAAAAATGAGCAGTGACTGGAATAGTCCATCCAGACTTGGCTATGGGGGTGCTAGGCTGTAAAAACGGCCAGGAGGACGATGATAAACATTGCAAAGGAAAAGGAACAGCCGCACTAATAAGGCACCAAGGAGAAGGGCTGATAAAAACAAAAATTTATTGGAACATTTTAAAATAAGGTATGTGGCAGGCAAACATCCTGACTAGTTTCCTGCTCACAGGAGCACTTAATCATAGGATGTGTTTGCATGTTCAAGCCCCCTATTTAAAGGGACAGCATGATCAATTAATTAATCTAAATTAAAAACATAAGTACATATGTACATAAAAACTGACAAATTCATATATATGTCATCTACAATACAGTGGAGAAACAGAAAACACTTAATAAACATAAATAAAAGAAGATAGATATTAACAATACTGCATTAGCACAATTCACCTGAAATAAATGCAATACATTTCATCTTCATTCATATGTCTGTATAATTATGTTCTTATTCTGTTGGTTTTCATATATCTCATTAATGAACAAAGTAACCTTATGGAATCAATATGATTAGGCTGCATCATCATATGTTATGACCCCATAATAAAAAATCTTGAAAAGAAAATATATATATATATATTATAAACCTAATTAAAGGGACAGTAAACCTTAAAAATAATGTTATATAATTCTGCACATAGTGCAGAATTATATAACATTATTTAAGTGCTATAGTTCTAAACGGCTTTTTTCTCTTTAAATATGTTAAAATTACGGCGCTTTTACAGACCCGCTCTCTGCTGAGCGGGTCTGTAATATTCAGTCAGCGCATCGGGCCAGCTGTATAGTCACAACCCGGCCCGACCGCGCCATAGCACTAAGTGCAGCTCGCTCCTGTCACAGGGGTACTATATATTAATATTCAACACACTCTATGTTAGCCTCAATTAAATAATTTGTGTGGACACACATATCAAATAGCACAATTCAAGAACAGTTAATATTTTAACACTTGATGATGTTTCTATAGAGCGATCAATATTTATTCAATAAAATAGCTCAAATCCCATTCACGGTTGAGACCTAAAGGTGATAAGGTTTTTAATTTGTATATCCAATACAATTCTTGCTTCAGCAATAATTTAAGCCTATCTCCCCCTCTTTTTGGATGAAAGACTCTGTCGATAAAAGATCAGAAAGCTGAGATATTAATGAAGTTAAATCTAAATTAGGGGAGTGTGTTTCGGGGGGAGTGTCTATACTAATACCAACCGCTTTGGGTTTCCTGTCTTTAAGTTTAACAGGCATTATGGGTGATTGCACTTTCACCTGTGAGATAAATGTGTCCATAAATAAGTGTGTAACAATAGTGTAGAGTTTTAGTGAGTTTAATATAGCTCTGTAAAATCTCAAGTGTATAGCCTTACTGGCAACAACAAAAAATAAAAATGTGAAGAGGGAAAACGTGAGGTGGGATTTTTAAAAATATTTTTTGTGAGTGTTTGTGACTGTAAAGTAGTGGTTAGTTCATAGAGCCGATATCCAATTTTCCAAGATTCCTAGAGAGAAAAACACCCTGACATAACTGAAACCCCCTCTTAGCAGAAAGCGTCTAGAAAGAAAATATTAACAGTATATAAATGAATACAATTCTTGAACCAACCAGTATAGCTAAATAGAGAGCTAGTTACTTAACTAGCAAATTAGTTCTTGAACCTTTCTATAATTCTAGATATAGACAGCTTTACTAGAGATATAAATTGCTACAAAAAAAAAGAAAAAAAAAAAAGTCCAGCAATAATATACAGGTATAGCCCAACAGTTATATATCGGAAACATGCAGGAGAAGTGAGAAGGCACATAAATGAATGAAAAGAAGTCCAAACTTGTAATGCAGTTCTTACCAAGATATTGGATCTAGAAGATCAGATTAATGTGCAGGATAACATAATCCAAAATTCAGTCTATAAGTGTCAGACTAGAGGATTTAGAAGATAGATCTAGACGCAACAATATACGCATTGTAGGTCTCCCAGAAACATCAGCTTATACAGACCTAATTAAATTTGCTTCCTCTATTTTACCCCAAGCTCTAGGCCTTCCTAGAGAAAAACTAGTAGTAAAAAATACAAACCAAATGGTACTTTAATTTTAAGGTATTGAATTTTCAGGATAAGATTGAATTATTAAAACATTACAGAGAATTGGGTACTCTTACTATAGATAATCATAAGATCCTATTGTTCCAAGACTTTTCAAATGAAACACAAATAAAAAGAAAATAAATGTCCCCCTTTGTTCCTCAACTCATAGATAAGGGCTGTAAAGTTAGGATGATATACCCTGCAAAGATTGTGGTAGACGGTAATGGCAAAACAGATATTCTAAACAATGTTAAAGAGGCTAGAGAATTTTTAAGTAGCAGCTAATTCCTTTTAATATGTGGTTATATACTATAAATATGGAATTGTGACATTGATGGCTACAAGGAACTTGTTAAATTTTGGCAATTTGATGGCCGTGGGCAAACTAATTGCTGATATGTTTTTACTTTTGTGGAAGTATTTTTTTATTTTTTTTTCAATCCCTCTCCCCCTCTGCCCTCCCGTTCCAGTCAAATCATGTAAAATATACAGAATGGCTTTGCAGCTAAATATCTTATCCTGGAATGTTGGAGGAATTACTTCCCCTATAAAACGTAAACAGATAATAGCACAGCTGGGTAAACAGTAACACTCCCCTGATATTATATTGGTACAAGAAACACATTTGAAAGAGAGCAAATTATGTATTATGTATGAATTATGGGAGACGTTCTAGCTACACCTTGCACTAGAAGAAAATGTGGGGTAGCAATTTTACTACATAAAACGTTAGAATACCAGATTATTAAGATGGATTGCGATCCAAAGAGTATATATATTATTATCCAAATCCTAATATCTGGTATACAGTATACGATATGTAATGTGTATGGCCCTAATCTCTTCTCTATCGAATTTTGGGACATGATTAAAGGTAAACTATACCCCTATTGTAGTGATAGGTTAATTCTGGGTGGGGACTTTAATATGACTTTGTCACCTAAGTTAGAAAAATCACCATACAAAGATTTACCAGGGCATAAGAAAATTGCTTTATATTTTAAGTTATTTTGCTCTGCCTTAAAATTGCATGATATCTGGAGGATTAAATTTCCGGATACTTCTGCTTATTCCTGTGAATCGAAATCATATCGATCCTTTTAAAGAATAGATAATATATTGATCTCTGAGCAACTTATTTTATTGGAATCCGATCTAAGGATCAATGACATATTAATCTCAGACCATGCGATCATCTCTGTTATGCTGTATTTGACTAAATTGGAAGATAGTCCAAATTTAACTTTTTAATTTCTGCGCTTTCTAATAGGTAATGGTAAATTTGTTAACTGGTTGATACAGCAATGGAAAGATTTCTGTCTTTGATAAAGAATATTACGATAAAATTGAAGCCTATTGGGAAGCTGCGAAAGTGCTGAGAGGGCAAATAAAAGGGTGGAAAAAAAGAATGTTTAGCTCATGAATTGCAACTCTCTAACCAGGTTAAAATGCATTAAATTGCTATAGAGCACATATGACGAATGACAATGACTTCGGTCTAAGTATTCTGAGGCAAGAATTAAAAGGGAGGTATTTTTTAAAAAAAAATGTATGGATGAGGACAAGAGAATTAAAAAACGTTTTAAAGGCTATTATGGTTCCTCAGCCAAATTTCTAGCTAAAGTAACTAAAAACAGGAAAAGTAGGAATTATATACCAGCAATCAAGGACAACCTCCTTAGATTTACTGATAATAAAAATATTAGAGAGGTTTTATATAAATACTATCAAAATCTCTACACCAAAACAGATGTTGACATAGCAAATAAAGATAATTTTTGGTCCAAAATAGTACCCCCTATTATATCTACCCACAATTTAGATAAGATTAATGCACCAATCCTACCTGATGCCATTGATAAAAGCTAAGTTAAATAAAGCTGCAGGACCAGACTGGATCCCAATAGAATTCTACAAAATCCTATCGGAAGATCTCAAATTCACTCTCGCAAAACTTTTTAATACTTATTATACTACTAATAGCTCTATATCTGATTATTTTACAGCAGCGAACATTCTATTTTGATATAGCTGTACTCTCAGTCGATGCAGAGAAGGGTTTCGATTCTTTCGTATGGGACCATTTATTCTTTTCTCTTCAGCAGTTTGGCTTTAGTGGGTACTTCTTACAATTTATTTTAAAGGTTTATAATAATCCCTTTTCCTCGCTCTTGATCAATGGAAGCCTTTCTCCCAGAATCCTATTAGGTTGTGGGACACGTCAGGGTTGTCCTCTGTCCCCCCTACTTTTTAATCTTTCTATTGAACCACTAGCTATATGGCTTCGTAATGAACTACAAGGGATACAATTTGGTGTAGAATACTTAAACATTTTTGTTTTATGCGGACAATTTTTTTTTATTTTTTTTTGTAAAATACAGAAAAAACTATCCCTCAATTACTAGACATGTTTATGATCTTTAGTTCTTTCTCAGGATACAAATCTTATTGATTAGGAAATTAAGAAATAGCTACTTAACATTCTTTTAAGACAACAGAGTATATTAACTATCTTGGAATAGCCCTACATAAAAATCCTAAATTCTGGTATAAGTTAAATTTTCCTCAGGTGTTCCAAAAGGCCATTGTAGATCTTAAGAATTGGATGGCTCTACCCATCTCCTTATCAGCTAGGGTAAACTTAATTAAAACTATTATTTTCCCTCAAATATTATATTTACTCCAAAACCTTCCTCTTTTCATATATAATCAAGAGATAAATACATTTTACAACGCATGCTCACAATTTCTCTGGAAAAATCAAAAAGCTTGCATTTCTATTTCTTAATTAGCACAAAGAAGGTATAATGCTGGGCTTGCTTTCCCGGATATAAAACTTTATAATATATCCACTTTAGTCAAGATAGCGCTGGGTTGGCTGACAGATCTAAATAAATTTGCTTCTATTGAAATAGAAAATGTTATAACTTCCCCTATGTCTTTAAAGACTATTCTCCATTGCACTTTGAAAAACCTTCCACCTATTATACTTAATTTAATTAATTATTCAGTCTTTAACGATTGATCCTTAAAAGGGCTCAAATATTTCTATCAAGTATTCTCTTCAACGGGCCAATTGGTCTCCTTTAATAGCTTAAAGGGACACTGAACCCAATTTTTTTCTTTCGTGATTCAGATAGAGCTTGCAACTTTAAGCAACTTTCTAATTTACTCCTATTATCAATTTTCTTCGTTCTCTTGCTATTTTTATTTGAAAAAGAAGGCATTTAAGCTTTTTTTTTGGGTTCAGAACTCCGGACAGCACTTTTTTATTGGTGGATGAATTTATCCACCTATCGGCAAGGACAACCCAGGTTGTTCACCAAAAATGGGCCGGCATCTAAACTTACATTCTTGTATTTCAAATAAAGATACAAAGAGAATGAAGAAAATTTGATAATAGGAGTAAATTAGAAAGTTGTTTAAAATGTCATGCTCTATCTGAATCACGAAAGAAAAAAATTGTGTTCAGTGTCCCTTTAATTTGCAACTTTGAAATTCCCAGAACTAACTTATATGCTTATTTCCAGCTACGTCATTTTATTAATTCTCAAAATTGGAATCTGGAAATGTTTGGTTGTTGGTCTGAGATTAATAAACCTATAAGAAAGTTTGCTGTGGGCAAATGTTCTATCTCTCTATTATATAATATTTTGCTGTCCAAACAGGCCCAAATACATTTAAATAAAATTTTAGTTTACTGGATAACATGCTTTCCCACTCTGGAAATATCAAATATTAGACAGACCCTCTTGTTGCTGAATAAGGTGGCCCTCGGTTTACGCCGCTTCAATTTGCGCCTTTTCAGAATAAAAACCTTTTTTTCCAGTCATGTGACTGCTATTGAAAAGCATTGAAAAGCAGTGCACTAATTAAAATAGCCAGTAGGTGGAGCTGTCTGCTTGTGTTGCAGCAAAATTAATCTGTGTACACAGAACAGACCTTAGCTATCGAGCAGCTTTCAAGCAACAAGATCTAGCAGCCACTTCCCTATTATCTTCCTGTCCAGCTGCTTGAGGTGAGGGTGCCTAACTGCCTATTAATCACTCCAGATTGAAATGCATAGAATAGGTGCAGACCCAATATTATCTAACATGCTAACAATGCAGAGAACTGTTTGCAGAAAAATGCAAGTGAAATTTTTTTTTTTGTTCATTAAACTTAGTTTGATGATACAGTCTGTTGTGTGATTATTTAATTAGGTTTATAATGCTGTTTTGGATTTAAAGTCTTCATTTCAAAGCTTTAAAAATAATGTATTAGGTGTTACTTATGACAATTTTGAGAGGGGCCTGAAATCTAACTCCCTCACTTCCAATTTACTTACATTATAAACTGGGTTTCAATTTACAACGGTTTTGATTTACAACCATTCCTTCTGGAACCTAACCCAGGCGTAAACTGAGGGCTACATGTAATTCCTATTAGATGGAAAGAAGCTCATATTAAATTAATTTATGATACATATCTTTCTCCCGGTAAACTAGCAAGATTTTATAGCAATAAAGAGTTCTGCTTTGTTAAATGCAAACTAGATGAAGCAGATACCCCGCACCTATTCTGGGGCTACCCAAAAATCCAACAACTTTGGGGTAAAATACATTTTTGGTACAATAAACTTTTTGTGGACCATTTCAAAATCCTTCCCCAACATGTTATTTTTTTTTCTGTACTCTGATAGGGTTTTTACTAGACCTAATAATTATCTGAGTATAAGCACCCTTATTATGGTGGTGAGATATCTGATTTTGATGAAGTGGAAAGATCCAGCCCCTCCTAGTTTTGCTGGATTCCAAAATGCTCTGTTAGAACAACTAATATTTGAAATACAGAACATAAATCTCCCTGCTGAAAATAAGGTCCAGGAATTTTTTGATAAATGGTTATCAATAATTAAGACCTACTCGCTTGCCATTCAGAAACAGATATTAAACTCTTTATTTAATACAAAAACATTCATCAGTATGATCCAGGAGAGTATCTTCTCATTCCATCGGGCTCTAACTTCTCCTTAAAGGGACATGAAACCCACATTTTTTCTTTCATGATTTAGAAAGAGCATGTCATTTTAAACAACTTTCTAATTGAATCATGAAAGTTTAATTTTGACTAGACTGTCCCTTTAATATACATAACAGATACTGGATAAGTAGACAATTTGAAAATTCTCTCCTGAAAAGGGGAGCGGGAGGTCAGAGAGAGCAGATATAGTATTATATTAGTTTCTTAATTTTTTTTTCTGTGTTTTTTTTCTGTTTGTTTTTGTTTGTTCTGTCCTTTGAGGTGTAAAAAAAAAAAGGGAAAAAGATAGACAAAGATTGTCATGATTATACTGGTACATAGTTTTATTTTTAAATAACTGTTAAATTGCCATACTAAGCAATATTCATGTCTGAGCTCTCTCTTTTTTTTATTTTTTTTTATTTATTCTTTTGTTGTCAGACTTGGCAAAATATTTGATTATGTATTCCTGCTATATAATGTACCGTTTATAAAATATACTGTGATTTGGATTATAAATAAAATATTAAAAAAATATATATTGTTATTCTACATGGGAGGCTATGGACAACAGCGTAAGTGGCCATTTTCTTGCCAAGCTCCATTGGAACAGGGATCTAAGCTAGTACTGTATTCAGTTCTGTATATATTTTAGAATTCAGAGCATGCAATTTTAAGCAACTTTCTAATTTACTTCTATTATCAATGTTTAGTTGTTCTCTTGGTATCTATATTTATTAAGCAGGAATGTAAGCTTAGAAACCAGCCCATTTTTGGTTCAGCACCTGGATAGCGCTTGCTGATTGGTGGCGAAATGTAATCCTTAATCTCTTGACATAAATATTCATTGTTGTTTGATTTTGCCATAAGCTATGAAAATAGTTATGCACTAAAGGTCATGATTTTGATTGACCTTCAACCAATACTGAATGATACTTAATGATAAAAAATTCAGCTACATAGTATCATTACTGGAAATTGTTTCTTTATGTTTGGCAATTGAAAGAGATGATGTCGCTGATTGAAGCAACCACTCTTAAAGGAACATGATATACAAATGTTTTCTTTCATGATTCAGATAGAGCATACAAATTTAAATAACTTTTTAATCTAATTTGCTTGATTGTATTAGTATCCTTTGTTGAAGGAGAAGCAATGCACTACTGAGAGCTAGCTGAACACAGTGGGTGAGCCAATGAGACGAGGCATATAAGTGCAGCCACCAATCAGCAGATAGCTTCCAGTAGTGCTTTGCTGCTCTATATCTAGCTCTGATAGGGTTTCCCCAGTATTTATAATAACAGCACAGTGTTGCCACTTTTGTCATCACCAAGGTCATCCGTTTTGCTACTATTGTATTTAAACAGAGTATTTTCCTTTTTCTCTTGAGTCTTTCATTAGGGACATTCTCATTTAGTCGGCTCACATACTACACACCTTTACAGGTTTAAACTAAACATAATTGGGGGGGCGGAGCCAAGCACCGCTAGAAATGGCCGCTTAAGAGAGAAGCTCTGCATGAGGATTTCTAATAAAGGAACTTACACATATAATCACAGCATATGGTTATGCTGAAAAAGTGAGAGATAACTCATTAGGTCCATTGACTACATGGGGACCGGGTTTTTTTTCTTGGGTATTACAGTACAGTACCCCAGTGATCTGCTTGCCTTCTGCACCTCACAGAACTAACAGCATGTAACAACGCCATAGCACTTTGTTAACTGCTTTAACCCAGCTCTAAGAATTTCGTGAGGTGTCAAAAATACTGTTTATCCGGCAGCGAAGATGGAGCCCTTCACTTTTATCATCCTTTGCTGACCTGCTAGCCATGCATCGCATAAGATTTTTGAAATCAATAGAACAAGCATTCGGCTCCTCCACGACAGAACCGTTAGACACAGATTACGCCTTAACCGGTATGCTTACTGAGCCGGACCCAGTAAGCTCTGTTTGCAATGGTGGAACAGCGCTCATGAAATTGGTCAAGATATCGCCAGACACAAGGGTGAATACTTCTGAGCTGCCAGTTCCAGCACTCCGTGACCTATCTTTTTCTAATGATCGCATAATCACCCACCCAACAGCTTAGACTAGCTTACACTGGGGCCCTAAAAGCATGGACATGATGGTGTATCAATGCATGCCGGAGCCTCATGTTGTTAGAGGACTTGGTGTGCAGAGATGGAATGGAGTTGGACACCTACTTTTCCATTACTTGATGCATTATAGGAGCTGCATCGGTTAGATGAATGATGGGACTGGACTTCCTCTTTTAATCGTTAAACTGCTGTTTTGACTGACTATACTATACTCTCTTTGGCATAAGTTTCCTATATCACATTATGGGTATACACTTTTCATATATATAAATATATATATATATATATATATATATATATATTATCATAGAATACCAAGTATAGTTAAGTGCCTTCTTGTTTATCTCTCCTGCTCCAAAACTAGCTGCTCATGTAATGTGTTTTATAGATGAGGAGGAATAATTACTTTTGTATTAATATCACTTTATTCAAAGTTGTTATTTGCATAATGTGCACCATTTTATCTGCCTTACAACACAGCAGCAAAACTAGCTTATATGTTCACTACTTAGCATTTCTGCCTAGCATGAATAGTGTATTGTGATGTCTCCTTTGATTTAGCTAACCTCCTAATAATTTACTCACTAATGCTGTTTTGACTGATTCCACTGTACTCTCTTTGGCATAAGTTTCTTATATTGCATTATGGTTATACACCTTTTATATATATATATATATATATATATATATATATATATATATGGTTTATCATAGAATATCAAGTTCAGTTAAGTGCCTACTTGATTGTCTCTCCTGCTCTAAGACTAGCTGCTCATGCAATGTGCTTTTTGGTTGAGGAGGGATAATTACCTCTGTATTGATATCACTTTATACAAAGTTGTCATTTGCATAACGTGCTCTATTTTATCTGACTTAAGATATAGCAGCATGCCTAGCTTATATGTTCACTATTTCACATTTGTCTTGGAGGCTTATTCTTACCAGAATGTATGTTGAGTCTACATGTACTCCGAGTAAAAGATATACTTATTGCACTCTGACTACCAAAGTGTTAGTTTGCTATCGATGACATTAGCTGCAAGTATTTTGCCTAGAGATATATATATATATATTTTTTTTTTTTACTGCCTAGCATGAAAAGTGTATTGTGATGCCTCCCTTGATTTAGCCAACCTCTTAACAATTTACTCATTAATGTCCCCTCTAGAGGAAATCCTCAGCTCAGCATAAAGTTGTGTTTTTTAATATCCCTTCTGGCCCAACTGTTCACCTAACACTATCTTGTATCTACCTGTTTGGCAAGTATTCTACTGTTATACACTGGTCTGCACTAATAATAGACGCAGGTGATTTTAACAATACTTGACCTGGGGCCCCTAGTTGTACATTTTTGTGTGGCTTTTAGGGGTGAGTGTGCTTGGGGGGCTTGGATATCTGCGGCCGGGATGTCCGAGTCTACTTGCATTCTTTTTTCAGAGTGGGGACCCCGGAATCTTCAGATGGATTTTGATATGTGTCTAAACCATCACAAATTAGCTTTAGAATTGTTTAAAACTCATACGGCTAGATTTGGAGTTTGGCGGTAAAAGGGCTGTTAACGCTCCGCGGGTTTTTTTCTGGCCGCACCATAAATTTAACTCTGGTATCGAGAGTTCAAACAAATGCTGCGTTAGGCTCCAAAAAAGGAGCGTAGAGCATTTTTACCGCAAATGCAACTCTCGATACCAGAGTTGCTTACGGACGCGGCCGGCCTCAAAAACGTGCTCGTGCACGATTCTCCCATAGGAAACAATGGGGCTGTTTGAGCTTAAAAAAAACCTAACACCTGCAAAAAAGCAGCGTTCAGCTCCTAACGCAGCCCCATTGTTTCCTATGGGGAAACACTTCCTACGTCTGCACCTAACACTCTAACATGTACCCCGAGTCTAAACACCCCTAGCCTTACACTTATTAACCCCTAATCTGCCGCCCCCGCTATCGCTGACCCCTGCATTACACTTTTAACCCCTAATCTGCCGCTCCGTAAACCGCCGCCACCTACGTTATCCCTATGTACCCCTAATCTGCTGCCCTAACATCGCCGACCCCTATGTTATATTTATTAACCCCTAATCTGCCCCCCACAACGTCGCCGACACCTACCTACACTTATTAACCCCTAATCTGCCGACCGGACCTTAGCGCTACTATAATAAATGTATTAACCCCTAATCCGCCTCACTAACCCTATCATAAATAGTATTAACCCCTAATCTGCCCTCCCTAACATCGCCGTCACCTACCTTCAATTATTAACCCCTAATCTGCCGACCGGAGCTCACCGCTATTCTAATAAATGTATTAACCCCTAAAGCTAAGTCTAACCCTAACACTAACACCCCCCTAAGTTAAATATAATTTTTATCTAACGAAATAAATTAACTCTTATTAAATAAATGATTCCTATTTAAAGCTAAATACTTACCTGTAAAATAAATCATAATATAGCTACAATATAAATTACATTTATATTATAGCTATTTTAGGATTAATATTTATTTTACAGGTAACTTTGTATTTATTTTAACCAGGTACAATAGCTATTAAATAGTTAAGAACTATTTAATAGTTACCTAGTTAAAATAATTACAAATTTACCTGTAAAATAAATCCTAACCTAAGTTATAATTAAACCTAACACTACCCTATCAATAAAATAATTAAATAAACTACCTACAATTACCTACAATTAACCTAACACTACACTATCAATAAATTAATTAAACACAATTGCTACAAATAAATACAATTAAATAAACTATCTAAAGTACAAAAAATAAAAAAGAACTAAGTTACAGAAAATAAAAAAATATTTACAAACATAAGAAAAATATTACAACAATTTTAAACTAATTACACCTACTCTAAGCCCCCTAATAAAATAACAAAGACCCCCAAAATAAAAAATTCCCTACCCTATTCTAAAATACAAAAATTACAAGCTCTTTTACCTTACCAGCCCTGAACAGGGCCCTTTGCGGGGCATGCCCCAAGAATTTCAGCTCTTTTGCCTGTAAAAAAAAAACATACAATACCCCCCCCCCCAACATTACAACCCACCACCCACATACCCCTAATCTAACCCAAACCCCCTTAAATAAACCTAACACTAATCCCCTGAAGATCTTCCTACCTTGTCTTCACCATGCCAGGTTCACCGATCCGTCCTGGCTCCAAGATCTTCATCCAACCCAAGCGGGGGCTAGACATCCACTGAAGAAGTCCAGAAGAGGGTCCAAAGTCTTCCTCCTATCCGGCAAGAAGAGGACATCCGGACCGGCAAACATCTTCTCCAAGCGGCATCTTCTATGTTCTTCCATCCGATGACGACCGGCTCCATCTTGAAGACCTCCAGCGCGGATCCATCCTCTTCTTCCGACGACTAGACGACGAATGACGGTTCCTTTAAGGGACGTCATCCAAGATGGCGTCCCTCGAATTCCGATTGGCTGATAGGATTCTATCAGCCAATCGGAATTAAGGTAGGAATTTTCTGATTGGCTGATGGAATCAGCCAATCAGAATCAAGTTCAATCCGATTGGCTGATCCAATCAGCCAATCAGATTGAGCTCGCATTGTATTGGCTGATCGGAACAGCCAATAGAATGCGAGCTCAATCTGATTGGCTGATTGGATCAGCCAATCGGATTGAACTTGATTCTGATTGGCTGATTCCATCAGCCAATCAGAAAATTCCTACCTTAATTCCGATTGGCTGATAGAATCCTATCAGCCAATCGGAATTCGAGGGACGCCATCTTGGATGACGTCCCTTAAAGGAACCGTCATTCGTCGTCTAGTCGTCGGAAGAAGAGGATGGATCCGCGCTGGAGGTCTTCAAGATGGAGCCGGTCGTCATCGGATGGAAGAACATAGAAGATGCCGCTTGGAGAAGATGTTTGCCGGTCCGGATGTCCTCTTCTTGCCGGATAGGAGGAAGACTTTGGACCCTCTTCTGGACTTCTTCAGTGGATGTCTAGCCCCCGCTTGGGTTGGATGAAGATCTTGGAGCCAGGACGGATCGGTGAACCTGGCATGGTGAAGACAAGGTAGGAAGATCATCAGGGGCTTAGTGTTAGGTTTATTTAAGGGGGGTTTGGGTTAGATTAGGGGTATGTGGGTGGTGGGTTGTAATGTTGGGGGGGGGGTATTGTATGTTTTCTTTTACAGGCAAAAGAGCTGAACTTCTTGGGGCATGCCCCGCAAAGGGCCCTGTTCAGGGCTGGTAAGGTAAAAGAGCTTGTAACTTTTTAAATTTAGAATAGGGTAGGGAATTTTTTATTTTGGGGGTCTTTGTTATTTTATTAGGGGGCTTAGAGTAGGTGTAATTAGTTTAAAATTGTTGTAATATTTTTCTTATGTTTGTAAATATTTTTTTATTTTCTGTAACTTAGTTCTTTTTTATTTTTTGTACTTTAGATAGTTTATTTAATTGTATTTATTTGTAGCAATTGTGTTTAATTAATTTATTGATAGTGTAGTGTTAGGTTAATTGTAGGTAATTGTAGGTAGTTTATTTAATTATTTTATTGATAGGGTAGTGTTAGGTTTAATTATATCTTAGGTTAGGATTTATTTTACAGGTAAATTTGTAATTATTTTAACTAGGTAACTATTAAATAGTTCTTAACTATTTAATAGCTATTGTACCTGGTTAAAATAAATACAAAGTTACCTGTAAAATAAATATTAATCCTAAAATAGCTATAATATAAATGTAATTTATATTGTAGCTATATTAGGATTTATTTTACAGGTAAGTATTTAGCTTTAAATAGGAATCATTTATTTAATAAGAGTTAATTTATTTCGTTAGATAAAAATTATATTTAACTTAGGGGGGTGTTAGTGTTAGGGTTAGACTTAGCTTTAGGGGTTAATACATTTATTAGAATAGCGGTGAGCTCCGGTCGGCAGATTAGGGGTTAATAATTGAAGGTAGGTGTCGGCGATGTTAGGGAGGGCAGATTAGGGGTTAATACTATTTATGATAGGGTTAGTGAGGCGGATTAGGGGTTAATAACTTTATTATAGTAGCGCTCAGGTCCGCTCGGCAGATTAGGGGTTAATAAATGTAGGTAGGTGTCGGCGACGTTGTGGGGGGCAGATTAGGGGTTAATAAATATAACATAGGGGTCGGCGATGTTAGGGGCAGAAGATTAGGGGTACATAGGGATAACGTAGGTGGCGGCGATTTGCGGTCGGAAGATTAGGGGTTAATTATTTTAAGTAGCTTGCGGCGACGTTGTGTGGGGCAAGTTAGGGGTTAATAAATATAATATAGGGGTCGGCGGGGTTAGGGGCAGCAGATTAGGGGTACATAAGTATAACGTAGGTGGCGGTCGGCAGATTAGGGGTTAAAAATTTTAATCGAGTGGCGGCGATGTGGGGGGACCTCGGTTTAGGGGTACATAGGTAGTTTATGGGTGTTAGTGTAGTTTAGGGTACAGTAGTTAAGAGCTTTATGAACCGGCGTTAGCCAGAAAGCTCTTAACTCCTGCTTTTTTCAGGCGGCTGGAATCTTGTCGTTAGAGCTCTAACGCTCACTGCAGAAACGACTCTAAATACCAGCGTTAGAAAGATCCCATTGAAAAGATAGGCTACGCAAATGGCGTAGGGGGATCTGCGGTATGGAAAAGTCGCGGCTGTAAAGTGAGCGTTAGACCCTTTAATCACTGACTCCAAATACCAGCGGGCGGCCAAAACCAGCGTTAGGAGCCTCTAACGCTGGTTTTGACGGCTACCGCCGAACTCTAAATCTAGGCCATAATTTGCTGTTATGGCCACAGCTTTATTGGACTGCGCAGCCTTACCTCATAGTTTGAGATATACGTCTAGTGTAGGCCGGACTTACACTTCTGTTGTATATGCTGCCTATTATATTTATACATGACCACCTCCCCCCCCTCCATAATATACCTCCTAGTTTAAAGGGACATTATACACTCATTTTTTCTTTGCATAAATGTTTTGTAGATGATCTATTTATATAGCCCATAAAGTTTTTTTAAAAATAAATGTATAGTTTTGCTTATTTTTAAAGAACATCGCTCTGATTTTCAGACTCCTAACCAAGCCCCAAAGTTTTATGTGAATACTGTCAGCTACCTTCTCCAGCTTGCTCCTGTTTGTGTAAAGGGTCTTTTCATATGAAAAAGAAGGGGGAGGGGGGGGGGGGGAAGTGTCTTATTTGCCACTTGCAGTGGGCTTTCCAGCTGCCTTTTGAACAGAGCCAAACTGACAGCTTCTAAGTCAGTTTTAAAACAGTTTTATACTGGATTTTTATATCAGTATCTGTGCATCTTATTCTTTATAGTAGTGTCTATTACATGCAGTTATATGAAAATGAGTGTATACTGTCCCTTTAAGAGGGTTAACTAAGTGGCTTATCTAGCCTATGCCGCACCTTCACAATTTTCACTACTACCTACAAATTGAGTTAAAGCTTTTAAATTTAAAACTATTGTTTATCATGTTCTCTCTAAAGATAACTGTAGCATATTGAGTGGCCCAAGACAATATGAGAGAGACTTATGTTTTATTATCACTATTAACAAAACCTGAGGCCCCGTCAATGAGATCCATAAGTGGTCTCATTTGTACCAGCTGGGCCTTTGTAAATGTCATTATCCTAAAAGATGTGAGGTCCAAGAAAGGCCTTCTGCATGGAATAGGGGGCTTAGCTCTTCTAGGGGTCGATCCGATAAAAATCGTCGCCCGCAAAAGTCAGCGACGCCAATATTTGCGCGGGTTTGGTATCCGATATACGGCGTAACCTAGAAGTTACGTGCGTATATTTCTGCCGTCGCCTGTAGTTTTTTGGGCCATAGGCAGGTATACCAAACCCGCGCAGTTTGGTATCCAATATACAGCGTAAGGACTTACGTGGCGAAAATGGAGAAATCTTACTCCATTTTCACCTCGCCACAAAAAGCAGCCGTAAGAAGCCTTACGCTGACTATTGGAGCCCTATAACTCCCTAAACTGGCTGCTAAATAAACCTAACACCTAACGCATGCGCAATGTCTATCTCCCTGTCAACCGCGATCTGCTAAATAAAACCTAACACCTAACGCATGCGCAATGTCTATCTCCCTGTCAACCGCGATCCCCCGCCGCAATCCCTAATAAAGTATTTAACCCCTAAACCGCCGCCATCTACATAAACTAACCCCCTACTGTGAGCCCCTAAAACCGCCACCATCTAACTGATCTATCCCCTAATGTGAACCCCTTACACCGCCGCCATCTATATTAAAATTATTAACCCCTAATTTAATCTACCTACCCCGCCGCCAGCTATATTATCTATATTAACCCTAAGTATATTATAGTTAATATAGTTATTACATTATATATATTAACTATATTAACCCTAATTATATTAGGGTTAATATAGTTAATATAGTTACTATAGTATTTGTATAATCTATATTAACTCTATCTAACCCTAACACCCCTAACTAAATTCTTATTAAATAAATCTAATTCATATTATAAACTAAAATATTCCTATTTAAATCTAAATACTTACCTATAAAATAAACTCTAAGATAGCTACAATGTAATTTAATAATTACATTGTAGCTATGTTAGGGTTTATATTTATTTTACAGGTAAATTGTTAATTATTTTAACTAGGTATAATAGCTATTAAATAGTTATTAACTATTTAATAGCTACCTAGTTAAAATAATTACCCAATTACCTGTAAAATAAATCCTAACCTAAGTTACAAATACACCTACACTATCAATAAATTAAAGAAACTACAAATATCTATCTAAAAATACAATTAAATAAACTAAACTAAATTACAAAAAAAACAAAACACTAAATTACAAAAAATAAAAAAAGATTACAAGATTTTTAAGCTAATTACACCTATTCTAAGCCCCCTAATAAAATAATAAAGCCCCCCAAAATAAAAAAATTCCCTACCCTATTCTAAATTAAAAAAAGTTCAAAGCTCTTTTACCTTACCAGCCCTTAAAAGGGCCTTTTGAGGGGGCATGCCCCAAAGAAAACTGCTCTTTTGCCTGCAAAAAACCCCACAATACCACCCCCCAACATTACAACCCACCACCCACATACCCCTAATCTAACCCAAACCCCCCTTAAATAAACCTAACACTACCCCCCTGAAGATCTCCCTACCTTATCTTCACCACGCCGGGCCGAACTCCTCATCCGATCCGGGCGGTGTGTTCCAGCAAGCGGCAGTGAAGTCTTCTTCCATCCGGGCGATGTCTTCAAGCAAGCGGCAGAGAGTCTTCTTCCATCGGCGATGTCTTCAAGCAAATCGGCATCTTCAAACTTCTTTCTTCGCTCCTCCGCCGCGGAGCATCCTTCCGGCACGGCGACTTCCCGACGAATGAGGTTCCTTTAAATGACATCATCCAAGATGGCGTCCGTCGAATTCCGATTGGCTGATAGGATTCTATCAGCCAATCGGAATTAAGGTAGAAAAATCTGATTGGCTGATTGAATCAGCCAATCAGATTCAAGTTCAATCCGATTGGCTGATTGGTTCTTGGGTTTTTTTTTGCAGGCAAAGAGCAGTTTTCTTTGGGGCATGCCCCCACAAAAGGCCCTTTTAAGGGCTGGTAAGGTAAAAGAGCTTTGAACATTTTTTAATTTAGAATAGGGTAGGGAATTTTTTTATTTTGGGGGGCTTTATTATTTTATTAGGGGGCTTAGAATAGGTGTAATTAGCTTAAAAATCTTGTAATCTTTTTTTTATTTTTTGTAATTTAGTGTTTTTTTGTTTTTGTAATTTAGTTTAGTTTATTTAATTGTATTTTTAGATAGATATTTGTAGTTTCTTTAATTTATTGATAGTGTAGGTGTATTTGTAACTTAGGTTAGGATTTATTTTACAGGTAATTGGGTAATTATTTTAACTAGGTAGCTATTAAATAGTTAATAACTATTTAATAGCTATTATACCTAGTTAAAATAATTAACAATTTACCTGTAAAATAAATATAAACCCTAACATAGCTATAATGTAATTATTAATTATATTGTAGCTATCTTAGGGTTTATTTTATAGGTAAGTATTTAGATTTAAATAGGAATATTTTAATTAATAATATTAATATTAGATTTATTTTAATAAGAGTTTAGTTAGGGATGTTAGAGTTAGATAGGGTTATATATATATATATATATATATATATATATAATATAATATAATAACGATATTGCATTTGGATGCTAAAGGAACAGAGTATCTGGGAGAGGAGTTCAAATACTTTATTAGAAATCATTTAAACTAATAAAGGGGGGTAGCATTAATATATCCACCTGCCCCCCACAGCATGCCAAAACTGTTAGTCCAAGTAACAATTCTAGAAATTCTAGTAGAAAAATTCTTCGTGCCATGAGCACAAATGCTCGCAGCTTAGGAAATAAATTACCTGAACTCATTTCAATAATGACTAGGGACAACTTGGATTTAGTAGCTATAACAGAAACATGGTACAATGATTTGCATGACTGGGACATAGTCATACCTGGATACAGGTTATTTAAAAAGAACAGAGTAGGAAAGAAAGGTGGAGGAGTTGCTTTGTATGTAAATGAAAATATAAAGGTTACTGAAATTGTAGGAACAAATGATGAGGTGGAAAGTATTTGGGTGACTTTGGAAATTGGAGATAAAAATGTTTTTAGAATAGGGGTTGTATATAGGCCTCCATTGCAGGATGAAAAACTGGACAATCTGTTATTAGATGAAATAACCAAAATGACCATGAAGGGTAAGGTTATAGTACTGGGGGACTTTAATTTGCCAGATATAGACTGGAAGATTCCTTCTGCTAGATCGGCTAGAAGCAGGTATATTCTTGAATCTCTGCTAGGGGAATCACTTGAACAATTAGTCAAGGAACCAACTCGTAAGGAAGCTATATTAGATCTAATACTTACAAACAGTGATACAGTTTCAGATGTGTCTGTAGGTGAGAACTTAGGATCCAGTGATCATCAATCTGTTTGGTTTAGTATTCATGTTCAGGAACTGTACACCCAGACTAAAACAAAAGTTTTAGACTTTAGGACGGCAGATTTTTCATTAATGGGAGAATACCTAAAAAACTATTTAAAGGGGAAAAATCTTATTACAGGGGTTCAAGAACAGTGGGAATTTGTGAAAGGTGCCATTTTAGATGCAACCGCACACTGTATTAGACATGTCTGTAAAAGTAAAAGAAAGCGGAAACCAATTTGGTTTTCCAAAGAAGTAGCACATGCTGTAAAGACAAAAAAGATAGCTTATAAAAATTACAGACACACACAAGCAGATGATGATATGAAAATATGGAGACTCCAACAAAAAAAGACTAAGCAGTTAATTAGGAAGGTTAAAGCTCATGCAGAAGAGAAGATAGCACAGTCAGTAAAACATGGGGACAAAACATTCTTTAGATATATCAGTGAAAGAAGAAAAAATAAGGTAGGAATAGTAAAATTGAAATCAGTTGATGGTAGAATAATAGAAGGAGATAAGCAGATTGCAGACTGTCTCAATGATTACTTCTGTTCTGTTTTCACTAAAGATTGTGAAGATACAATGTCTACATTAAGGGATGCTATGCAAAATAGAAACAAGCTTAACAGTAATCTTTTTACAGAGGATGAGGTTTTGTTAGCATTATCAAAAATAAATGTTACAAAGGCAGTGGGTCCTGATAATATTCATCCAAGGGTTTTAAAAGAACTTCGTTCAGTGCTAACTGTCCCATTAACTGATCTGTTTAATCAGTCACTATTAACAGGAGCTGTCCCAGATGATTGGAGAATAGCAAATGTAATACCTCTTCATAAAAAGGGCAGTAGAGAAGAATCTGGCAACTACAGGCCAGTTAGTTTAACTTCAGTAGTAGGGAAATTAATGGAAAGCCTCTTAAAGGAAAGAATTATGACTTACATAAAGACAAACAATTTAGAGGACCAAAATCAGCATGGTTTTACTTCAGGGAGATCATGTCAGACTAATCTAATTGACTTCTTTGATTATGTAACAAAAGTATTAGACAAGGGAGGAGCAGTTGATGTAGCATATCTAGATTTCAGCAAAGCATTTGACACCGTCCCACACAATAAACTTATTCACAAACTATATCTCCTTGGTCTAGATTCAAAAATTGTGAACTGGGTGGAATGCTGGCTTAAGGACAGAAAACAAAGTGTCTTAGTAAATGGAGTTCATTCAGCAGAGGGGGCTGTTACTAGTGGTGTTCCTCAGGGGTCAGTTCTGGGGCCTGTTTTGTTTAACATATTTATCTGCGATATCAGCAAAGGGCTACAGGGGAAAGTATGTCTCTTTGCAGATGATACAAAAATTTGCAACAGAGTGGATGTTCCAGGGGGGGTAGACAAAATGAGAAGTGATATACAACAATTGGAGGATTGGACAAACGACTGGGATCTAAAGTTTAACACAGCAAAGTGTAAAATAATGCATTTAGGGAAGAAAAATCCAAATGTTAATTACAGACTCAATGACACTTTACTGACTGTTACAGACGAGGAACAGGACTTGGGAATTATTATTTCAGATGATTTAAAACTTAGTAAACAATGTAGTAAGGCAGCGAGTAAGGCTAGCAGAATGCTTGGATGTATTGGTAGAGGTATTTGCAGCAGAAATAGTAAGGTTCTTATGCCACTTTATAGATCATTAGTTAGGCCTCATCTTGAGTATTGTGTGCAGTTCTGGAGGCCATATCTTCAGAAGGATATTAACAAACTTGAATCTGTGCAAAGGAGGGCTACCAAAATGGTACATGGTCTAAAAAATAAAACTTACCAGGATAGGCTCAATGACCTAAATATGTATAGCTTAGAGGAGAGAAGGGAAAGAGGTGATATGATAGCAACTTTCAAGTACATTAAAGGGTTTAGTAAAACTGAGGCTGTGGGTATTTTACATAAAATGGAAAATTCAAGAACAAGGGGTCATGAGCTCAAGCTAAAGGGTAGTAGATTCAGGAGTAATTTGAGGAAGCACTTCTTTACAGAAAGAGTGATTGATTTATGGAATAAACTTCCTCAAGAGGTAGTAGCAACAAACACTGTGGGGGACTTTAAAAATGCATGGGACAAGCATAGGGCTATCCTACGAACTAGATAAGTTTATACTGTTAGGTAAGGTGGGGCAGACTTGCTGGGCCTATGGCTCTTATCTGCCGTCAATATCTATGTTTCTATTAACTATATTAACCCTAATATAATTAGGGTTAATATAGTTAATATATATAATATAATAACTATATTAACCCTAATATAATTAGGGTTAATATAGTTAATATAGCTGGCGGCGGTGTAGGGGGATTAGATTAGGGGTTAATACATTTATTATAGGTGGCCGCGGTGTAGGGGGATGTAGATTGTAGGCAAGATGACGACCGGAAGGGGCGGTGACGCACGCATCAGTGGCGTGCGTGAACTCTAGTGGGAGCGAGTGAAGCCGCAGAGATCCTATACACCTGCAGGCAAATCCTTGGGGCCGGCTTATTCTTTCCAGGGCCCTCGGATATCGGAGCTTCCAACCGGAGCTCGCCTGCATAGTTCCCGGTCAGTCTTACAGGCGTATGGAGGTCCTCGTGCCTGGGACTGTTGTGCTGCATCAGCATTGACAACGGAGGCGAGTAGGAGTTCTTTACCACCGCAGTAGAATACCAGTTAATTGAGGCGCATACAGACCGCAGTGGGACGCAACCGGACTACGGGAGATGTAGTGCTGCATGAGCTAACAGCAACGGTGCCTAATAACAGCTGCAATATCCTTGATCCTCTACCTTATTGTGAGTTTCCCCCCGCGGCGATTGTGGACTCTGGTAAGACAAACCAGGGTGGGGCATCATTTTACTTGGAAGGCCTGACAAGGGGAGAGAGCACTGAGGTATTTGCTGTGCGGTCCCCCGCCGCAAATAAGTGGACTCTGGTAGAATATACTAGAGAGGGGTACTAACACTATAACAAAATAAAGTAAAGTGATCACAGTCTATAAGCTGAACCGCACATACTCAGTTGAACTCTGGGGCCATCTCCCTTTTTTCCCTAACGTTGTCAGTGGCAGAGGAGCCTGATATAAGAGAGGAGTCTATCTAATGATTGACAGCATAAAACAGTCAAGAGACATTTTCAGCAAAGTAGAAAAAGGTTTAAAAGCGCCTATTGACTTACCTATATAAATCAGTATTCCTAGCTACCATCTGAGAGTCTCCTTCCTAGGGGAAAAGAGTGGCTAATGGCTACTAACTGATAATACCCTTGTAAGACACCGCCAAACACTCTCCCCCTTTCACTAACTGGGGCAAAGCAGGACACTGAAGGATACCCACAGCTATAGACACTGCATAATTGGAATAACCTGTGGCTCTTGCTCTCCCTTCTTGATATTGCTTTGACTTTCTTTTTTGCAGTGTTTCATATTTACAGAGATCTACTGGATAAGCGCTTATTTGCATTGGTTTTTTTTTTCCTGTTATTAAGCAAATTAATATGCAAAACTGATATATGTAATAATAAGTATATATACCTAAGGTCAAAGTTAATATTTATTTTTTTTGTTTGGCTACAGGTGACAAACTAGCCTAAGCTTAAGATATTCTTTGGTTATGCTGATTAATTGCTTGTTGGGCTATCTGTTCTGCTTCTCAACTTAGAGCGCTTAAACAGTGGCTATAAAAGAACTATATTTTGCTAAGTTATTTTGGGATGAATGTTTAGATTGTAACATTACAGACCCGACATCAGCCTTTCCTCCCCCTACTGTTGTTAATGATTATATAGCAGATAGTACAGCTTCAATGAGCAGGGGGCGACTATTGTTTAAAAGTAAATCGCACGGCAAAGCACAAAAAAAAAAAAAAAAAAGAGAAGAAAAATACATAAAAAAAAAAAAAAAATCCTAGTCTAAGTTCAAGGTGATTTTTAGTAGCTGAACTATCCTTGTAAAAAAAACCTCTTTGTTGGTTTTTCCTCACAGTACCACAGGCACGGACAGCTGTCCACTAAATATATCATTATTACCTATTATCAACACATATATTATTATTTAATTATCTAAGACATCTCTCAACTTTAAAAAAAAAAAAAAAAGACCCTAACAATTCCCACATATATCCTCACTGTATAGAGTACTTAACACAAGCAACTGATTCCTTTTCTCACACTGTTATACGCAATCACGCGTCACACGCATCACCTTTTTGCACGTTTTTTTACATGGAGAAATTTATCACTAATTACAAATCACAATCACCAAATATGCCGGCTAAGATAAGAGAGAGGAAAAATAGGCTTAGCACAGACAACCTAGGGAATATAGCTACAGTAGGTACGAATATAGACGCACATAACATTGATACACAGGATATAGTAAAACAGATTGCTGCTATTATGCTACCGCAGTTTGAACAAGTCAAAATAGATATAAATAACCTAACCACAGAAATTAAACAATTCACCCTAAGACTAAATGAGGCAGAACAACGAATCTCTGATTTAGAAGATGCCAAGTTAGCTCAGGAGCAAATAGTAAGGGATCAGGGTAACCATATAGCAAACTTACAAGACAAACTAAATGACCTAGAAGATCGCACCCGTAGGAATAATGTTAGGCTGCTTGGGATACCAGAGACAAAGGAGTATCAAGATCTAGACAATCTTATGTCAATGGTTATACCACAGAAGTTAGGAATTACATCTGAAATTTTACCATTGGAGATAGAGAGAGTACATCGTATGGGCTCAATTAAAACACTACCAGATGGGTCAGTTAAGAGCAGGCCAATTATAGCCAGGTTTCTTAACTTTAAAGACAAGGTAAAACTAATGCAACAATACAGACAGCATACCCCATTCTCGCTAGAAGGCAAATCTATATTAATGTTCCAAGATTACTCAGTTGAAACGTCACAAAAACGCAGAGAAATAACACAGATATGTACAAAACTAATCCAGGCAGGTATAAAAGCTACGGTCATTTACCCTGCAAAAATTAAAATCCTAACAGATGGCGAAAATAAGGTTCTCAACTCCCCAGAGGAAGCTAGAGAATTTGCCAAAATGAAATCTATCTTACTGTGAATTGGTATTTGCTGCTTGAACTGTTTTCTTGAGTTACTTACTAAATTTATGATGATTATGCTGAAACCGACCCATCCTCCGGGTAAATTGTCTGATGTTGCTCAAATATTTTATTTTTACCTTTTTTTTCTCCTCTCTTCTCTTCTTTTTCTTCCCCTCTCACCCCTCCCCTCCCCCATCACCCACCTGCTTCTAGCTACTTATAGAGTTAACTATGAAAGATCTGTCTAGTTTCTTGTATAAAGGGGCGATCCAATTATTATATATAAATGTGTAATTCAGTTAATTTCGCCTCGTGGAACGTAGGGGGAATCTCGTCACCTATAAAACGCAAAAAAATATTAGCCCAGCTAAAAAGGCATAAAATAGACGTAGCATTTATTCAGTAAACGCACCTGAAAGAGGTTGAATTGCATAAACTAAGGTGCGATTGGGTGGGAGAAGTAGTGGGCACACCATGTGCCAGTAGGAAAAAGGGAGTAGCAGTTTTGTTCCACAAAAAATTACAGTATAAAATCTTAAAGGGACACTGAACCCAAATTTTTTCTTTTGTAATTAAGATAGAGCATGAAATTTTAAGCAACTTTCTAATTTACTCCTATTATCAAATTTTCTTTATTCTCTTTGTATCTTTATTTGAAATGCAAGATTGTAAGTTTAGATGCCGGTCCATTTTTGGTGAACAACCTAGGTTGTCCTTGCTGATTGGTGGATAAATTCATCCACCAATCAAAAACTGCTGTCCAGAGATCTGAACCAAGAAAAAAGCTTAGATGCCTTTTTTTCAAATAAAGATATCAAGAGAATGAAGTAACATTGATAATAGGAGTAAATTAGAAAGTTGCTTAAAATTGCATGCTCTATCTGAATCACAAAAGAAAATTTTTGGGTTCAGTGTCCCTTTAAGAAAGGAGTTAGATTTAGAAGAAAGATTCTTGATAATACAGCTTGAAATCTCAGGGATAAAGATTACATTGTGTAATATATATGGCCCTAATAAAGTGGACAAATCATTCTGGGCAAATTTGCAGACCAAGTTACTATCTAGCTCCACAGAAAATTTAATTATAGCGGGGGATCTTAACTTTGTCAAATACCCCAGTCTGGACAGGCTCAAACCATCACTAAACAAGAATAGCAAGCAGGAAGTTAAATTATTTAAGAACTTTTGTAATCCATTAAATATTAAATATATTTGGCGGGTGCAAAACCCAGATTTGCGGAAATATACATGCGAGTCACACGCACACTGTACAATGTCTAGGATAGACTATTTCCTGGTAAGCGAGAAATTATTAAGTCTAGAAATGAAGGCTGAGATACAAGAAATAGTTTTATCGGATCATGCAATTATCACACTTAATCTTAAATTAAAAAATGCACAAGAAAGTAATTTAGGTAGGTTTTTTTTCCCTAGGTATCTAATGTCAAACACACAATTCAAGACATGGTTAAGAATTAAATGGACAGATTTTATGCAGATCAACGCAACTCCAGGAATAAAACTGGAAATTGTATGGGAGACCTTTAAGGCTGTGATAAGAGGTGAAATCAAAGCCTACTTGGTAGGACAAAAACGGAAATTTATGGCTAGAGATATTGAACTGGCTTCACGACTACGTAATACATACAACCTATATATTAGCAACCCCCTTAGAAAACAATGGGAAACCTATCAAAAAACTAAAAAAGAAAGAGAAATATTTTTAACGCAGAAAAATGCGCAAGATGAGCTTAAAAAAGGCTCTTTTTTTATAGGCATGGCGGAAAAGCTGGAAAATTCCTAGCTAATATAACCAAATCTAAAAAAAAGAGGGATACTATTGGCTCTATTAAGACCCCATCTGGGCGAATTACTAATATTAAAGAAATCCAAAACTTTATATCTCTATATTTCCAGGAGGTCTATGCGGAGACACCAGTCAATACACAAACCAAAAATAATTTTTGGAGCAAATTACAACTGCCAAGGTTAGAGCGAATAAGGTTAGATGAATTAAACTCCCCTATCACAGCCTTGGAAGTCACCAATGCAATTAAAAAATTAGCAGTTAACAAAGCCGCGGGTCCAGACCAGATCCCAGCAGAACTATACAAAATTCTCTCTGAAGACATAACACCCTTACTAACTTCCTTGTTTAACCAATACTTCATTGAAAATATGGTGTGTTCTAAATATTTTGCGGCATCGTTAATAGTGTTGATCTTGAAAAAAAATAAAAATCAAGAAGATGTAGGGTCATATAGACAGATATCACTATTAAACAGTGATTATAAATTATTGATGTCTATAATAGCTCACAGATTTAAGCAATTAATCAGATCATTAATGCATAAAGACCAAGTAGGTTTTATGCCGGGCAGAAGCTGTACACGTAATTTACGTAAATTGGAGCTAATACTTAACCTTTTTTAAAAAAAATAGATACGGGCGATGGTTTATCAGGACCAGACGCAGCATTAATAACAATTGATGCAGAGAAGGCCTTCGACTCCATTATATGGGATCATCTTTTTACAGCACTTAAAAAGTATGGAGTCGAGGGCCCTTTTCTCCAATTTACCTCCCTAATATATAAGTCAGCTACTGCTGCCGTCATAATAAACGATACTCTCTCAAAATATTTTCCTATATACAAAGGGGTTAGACAAGGATGCCCACTGTCTCCCTATTTGTTTAACCTGGCATTAGAACCCCTCGCTATAATACTGAGAAAAGACCTGGAAGGGATCAAGATAGGTAAAAGGCGGGTAACGACATTACTATATGCTGACGACTTATTAGTTCTAACCGCCAATACAAAAAAATCTATACCAATTTTACATAAAATATTACAAGATTTTGGCACATTTTCTGGCTACAAAATCAACTTCCTTAAAGTCAGAAATCTTCTGGCTATGTAAAAATAAGAATTCAGTGCAATCTCCTCCTTTTAAGGAAGCAAAAGTCTTTTTTACCTACCTTGGTATTAGACTTTCGATTAATTTTAAAGATTGGTATGATCTCAATTACCCACCAATCTTTCTTAAAATAAAACATGACATGGAAAAATGGGCAAAATTTAAACTCACCCTGACCGGTAAAATCAACATAATTAAAATGTTGCTGTTTCCCAAATTGCTATACTTAATGCAAAACCTACCTATCTTGATTAAAAAAACGGATCTTAAATTATATAAACAAGCGTGTACTCAATTTTTGTGGGCTAAGAAAAGACGGGCTATATCACTTAAAAAACTCTCCTTTTCTAGAAGAGACGGGGGCTGTGCTTTACCAGATATTGAGATTATAACTTAGCCTGTATCGCGAAGATTGCATTGGATTGGCTAGCAAAGACTGACCATTATTCGGTTTCACCTCTGGAAGAGATTTTGGTAGCCCCATACTCTCTCTGCGCTCTGTTGCATACTACTATCGACAAATGTCCTCATAAAATTAAACAGTTCCCGGCCATACAAATGGTAATTAAGGCATGGCAAAAGATTCTTATACAACTAAATATATCAGTAACCTACTCAAAACATCTTCCTATTCAAGGAAACCCTAACTTTATACCGGGAATAGAATCTAAAATTTTTAAAAACTGGGCAGCGAAAGGACTAATTAAGGTAAATCAACTGATAGAGGATGACTTAGAGATCTGTAAGTTTTTTTCTCAAATACAACAGGAATTTGAGCTATCAAGCAAAGAATTTTATGCATACCTTCAAATAAGACACTATCTCCAGGGAACACTACAGACAAATATAATGGTAGAGACATGGGATAAAATGGATCCGGCCATTATTCTCTTAAGGGCAGGGAAGTATAGTATTTCAACCATCTACAAAATAATTAATAGTACGTATGGACAGCGTAATATTGAAAGAATAGCAGACAGTTGGCAAGTTTCAACTGAAAAAATACAGACTAGCTTTAATCTGGTAGACAGAGCAACAATTGCTTCCTCGTGGAGAGAATCACATACAAAAATTATAAATCGCATCTATATTACACCTCAAGTAAAGGCTAGATGGGACAAAACATTGGCACGTTGTCACAAATGTAAAACTATTAACGCTGACTTAGATCACTGTTTTTGGAGTTGTACAACAATTAAAAAATTCTGGTTTAAAGTAACAAATTGGGCTAGCAAAATAAATCAAAGCAAGATACAATTTAATGATAAGAGTATCTTCTTTCTAATAAACCAGGAGGAGTTAGAATATAAAAATATTCGCCAATTAAATACCCTAATCATTACGGGTAGATTACTGATTTTGAAACATTGGAAATCGCACCAAGTTCCAAGTCTGAAAGAATTTATACAAAAACTCAAAAACCAATTAATTTTAGAACAATTGGATACATCAATAGACTCAGAGCATAGAATTAAACAATTTTTCTATAAATGGAAAAGCATAATCTATAGCTTCCCTACAGAAATACAAAAACAAATAATTTCTCCATTTAAGGGCTCTATCTATTTGGAAACCGCCATAGCAAACGGCGAATTCCCTGATTAATGTTAAGAATAGAAGTGGGGATGGTGGGAGGCTTAGAGGGGTGTGGAGGCTCGTTTCTGGTTGATTGTTTTTTCCTTTTTTTTTTTTTTTTTTCCTTGCTTCTTTCCCTTTTTCTCTTTTTTTTTTTTTTGTGTTATAGTTTTATATATCAAGGAAAATACCATACAGAATGCAAGCTAATGCAAGTCAATGCAAGTTTCTTGTAAGTTTATTGGTAATAGTATTTGCTTGTTTCTCTTTTTTTTTTTTCCCTCATATAAACGTTTATTGAAAGTTGTAACTAACGATAATGCAGGACCTGACTGTATAACTTTTTTTGGAACCATTGTGTGATATGGTTTTTCTTTTTGTTTTACTGTCCTGCCTCTGTGAATTTAAAAGGTATGGAATTGCATTCTGTTATGGTTAATAAAAAGCTATTAAAAAAAAAAAAAAAAAGATTGTAGGCAAAAGAGCAGTTTACTTTGTGACAAAGCCCCGCCAAAAGCCCTTTTAAGGGCTGGCAAAAGAGCTGAATTCTTTGGGGCATGCCCCGCAAAAAGCCCTTTTAAGGGCTGGCAAAAGAGCTGTTACTTTGGGGCAATGCCACGCAAAAAGCCCTTTTCAGGGCTATTTGTAGGGTTAGACTTAGGTTTAGTGGTAGGGATAGTTTAGTATTTCAGGGGTTAAATAATTTAATATAGCTGGCGGCGGTATAGGGGGATTAGATTAGGGGTTAATAATTTTAAAATAGATAGCGGCGGGGTAGGGGCTCACTTTAGGGGGTAGGTAAGGTAGATGGCGGCGGTGTTAGGGGCTCACTTTAGGGGGGTTATAGATTTAATATAGCTGGCGGCGGTTTAGGGTTTAATAATTTTATTAGGTTGCGGCGGGCTCCGGGAGCGGCGGTTTAGGGGTTAATACATATTTTATTGTTAGGATAGTGAGGGGGGATAGCGGATAGAGGGTTAGACGTGTCGGGCTATGTTAGGGAGGCGTGTTAGACAGTGCGGGTGATTTAGACTTTAGTCAGGTTTTGTAGGCGCCGGCAGTTTCTAACGTGCCGTAAGTCACTGGCGACGCCAGAAATTTGTACTTGCGCAGATTTCTGGACATCGCTGGTTTATCCGACTTACGGCACTTTAGCATCTGACGGCGCAGTATATGGGATAGCTCGAGTTGCGAGCTGAAACTGCGGGCGACGCGGGTTCCCTCGCTTGCGCCGCAAACTACGATCTATATCGGATCACGCCCCTTATTGGCATGTCCTTTCTCCTTAAATTGTATTAGTTTTTACAGCTAACATTTAATTTGCTAATTCCTACCAAGCAATCAGAAGATATTGCTCGCTGCATATGCATTTCTAATATGCAACTGGGGATATATATTTTTGTCGTATATGTTTTTCTTTTGAACCTGTGATTTAAAGGATGTACCCTGTAACTGTACATTGCTGTAATTATTTACTATGTATGCCACAAATTTTGCCACAAAAAAAAAAAAAAAAAAAACTAAACGTGATTAAACTAAGCCACATAATTGACATTGTCTATTAAGAGGGATCTAAGTATTTAAAAAGGATTGTGGAATATGAATTGTGTGTAAATTGATTCAAATCCACATGGAATCATTTGCAATTTTTGGACAAGCTTTATTAGACATTATTGGATAGACTAAAGAATTATGTTTGGATTGTACCACTTGCTCTCTTTCCATTTGGGCGCCAGTTACACATGGTACTACATATCCCCTACACCAATTGATTTTGGGTTTGTCCTGATTTAATTATACCTACGAACAAATTACCTCTGCTATTTTTGATATTGTATATGCATATGGTTACATGATTAACTTTATCAATTCTATTAATATTTCTATTGTATTGATGTTATACTGTTGCAAATGCATTTTCTTTTTTTTGTGTGTTTTATGTTTTGTTTCCCTGTTTAAGTGGACAGTATTGCATTAGTTAAAGGGGAGGTTTCTTCCCAGATGTATGGTCCAAATATGCCTCGTGTGATTGGCTCATTGCTATTTCTTCAACAAAGGATATCTAAAGAATGAAGCAAATTAGATAATAGAAGTACATTGGAATGTTGTTTAAAATTGTATTCTCTTTCTGAATCATGAAAGAGACATTTTTCATGTCCTTTTAAATATTTTGTGCTCTTTAGAATGGCCAAAAAGCAAATTATCTTACCTGTAAACCATATAATTTCCTCAATTATTGATTTAGGGGGCTGCAGTGAGGAGGTATACACTGAGGGAGAGAGCCATTTTCCTCCATGCAAGTGTACTAGTATCCTGGCTTTCTTAAAGATCTTCAGACCATCTGTAAATAAATAAATATACACATCGGTAAATGCTGATTGTTTATGCGTGACTAAAAGTTTCCATTGTCCCCAAAATGTTGAAGCTGGTGAGACTGAATGAAGAGATCCTCAGTAACTATATAATATACATGTATGAATAGTGTTATAATATACAGATGCCCCTTAGTTTATTATTATACAGTGATTGATATGTAATGAATTAATAATATGTAATTTGCTAGCTGCTGAGAAACAGCTGTAATAATCCACCTTAATTCAGCACAGAAAAGTGAAAGAGAAGGCTGTTAGGGAGGTAGGGGTGGGCTTTGGAAAGGAAGTGAGGAATACAGAATGTAATGGGGATACATAATCTCATACAAGAGATCTATATTTAACGTAGAGGACTGCACACAATGTCATGACAGATTAAATAGCTGGATCCAATGTCATATTTCCTGTCATAGAAATACTGCAAATTAAAGTGATACAAATGCACCTATTTAACATGTACGCAATTGATACTTTGCTTTCAAAACTTTTCAGTCTCGTTTGATTCCAAACTGAAACTTTTTTTTTTTTCAGTAATGAAACTTTATTCAGATAAATATTGTTCAGTCATCATTTATGCTACAGCTTTACATCCTTGTTTTATAACTTATAACTACTAATTACTTATTTACTGTTACACTCTCAAGTATTGTTTTTGTCATTTTACTATAGAAAATCAAGTATCCTTTTTCTGATTTTAGAAAAAAAGAAATATTATAGAGCGTGCAATTTCAAATATACTTAAAGGGATATGAAACCCCCCAAAAATATTTTGTGATGCAGACAGAGCATACAATTTTAATAAAGTTTCCATTTACTTTTATTATCAAATTTGCTTTGTTCCCATGGTATTCTTTGTTGAAGAGAAATAGTGCTGCCATATAGAGCTCTTGCAAATGGATAACTGTCAGGAAATAGTGCTGCCATCTAGTGCTCTAACAAATGGATAACTGTCAGGAAATGGTGCTGCCATCTAGTGCTCTAACAAATGGATAACTGTCAGGAAATAGTGCTGCCATCTAGTGCTCTAACAAATGGATAACTGTCAGGAAATAGTGCTGCCATCTAGTGGTCTTGCAAATGGATAACTGTCAGGAAATAGTGCTGACATCTAGTGCTCTAACAAATGGATAACTGTCAGGAAATAGTGCTGCCATCTAGTGCTCTAACAAATGGATAACTGTCAGGAAATAGTGCTGCCATCTAGTGCTCTAACAAATGGATAACTGTCAGGAAATAGTGCTGCCATCTAGTGGTCTTGCAAATGGATAACGGTCAGGAAATAGTGCTGCCATCTAGTGTTCTAACAAATGGATAACTGTCAGGAAATAGTGCTGCCATCTAGTGCTCTAACAAATGGATAACTGTCAGGAAATAGTGCTGCCATCTAGTGGTCTTGCAAATGGATAATATTCTTGCAAAGTTGCTGCCATATAGTGCTCCACGTGCATACTCCTGAGCTTATGTCCCTGCTTTAAAAAAAGAAAAAAAAAAGATACCAAGAGAGCAAAAAAAATGGGATATTGGAAGTAAATTAGAAAGTTTAAAATTAGATGCTCTATCTGAATCATGAAAGAAAAATGTTCAATTTCATGTCCCTTTTAACCCTTAACACCCATCCATTTTGTACAGTGCTATTGTCACTAAATTATACAGACGCTTACTTCTTTATTATAATTTGAAGCTGAAAATGAAGTTATATGAATATTTTTTAAACTGTTTCGTTGGCAGATGATTATGGGCAGATTTGATGAGGCTGTTTCTGTGTATTTGTTTAATAAGTCAGTGCTGCAGCCAATATACTGCAATTTTGATATAAGTAATGATGTTGTATTAAATAAATGCCACCAAAATTATAATTTAGTTTTAATTCTTTTTTTAATTTATTTCAGAAGAATCGGAATTAAAACGTGTAAACAATTTCTGTAGCTGTATAATTGCTTATTTTGAAGTGATACTTATAGCATGTGGCACCTTCAGTACGGATCATATAAATAGCAGCGGTATTTGTTTGTTTTCTTTTCTTGGAAAAAGAAATAGTTCCCTGTCATATAGCTCAAACTTATACTACATAAGACGACCTGTGGGAAAAGTTTGTATATAACTTCCCATCACCCCTTGCTAAATTTATCATAGATCAAACTAAACCTGATGAGATTAGATAAAGAGAACAGGCAGTTATTTCTTTCTAAAAAGATCTGCTTATTTTACTCAGGAGGCTCATCTTTGCTTTGAATAAACCCTTTTGTCTTGCATTTATGTAGTCTTTAATATTTTAGAATTTTGACTGTGCCACAGTTATACTGTTTAAATTGTGTACATTGTTCAGTCATCATTTATGCTACAGCTTTACATCCTTGTTTTATAACTTATAACTGCTAATTACTTATTTACTGTTACACTCTCAAGTATTGTTTTTGTCATTTTACTATAGAAAATCAAGTATCCTTTTCTCTTGTTAAGTGTATCCAGTCCACGGATCATCCATTACTTGTGGGATATTCTCCTTCCCAACAGGAAGTTGCAAGAGGATCACCCACAGCAGAGCTGCTATATAGCTCCTCCCCTCACTGCCATATCCAGTCATTCTCTTGCAACTCTCAACTAAGATGGAGGTCGTAAGAGGACTGTGGTGTTTTATACTTAGTTTATTTCTTCAATCAAAAGTTTGTTATTTTTAAATGGTACCGGAGTGTACTGTTTATCTCAGGCAGTATTTAGAAGAAGAATCTACCTGCGTTTTCTATGATCTTAGCAGAAGTAACTAAGATCCTTTGCTGTTCTCACATATTCTGAGGAGTGAGGTAACTTCAGAGGGGGAATAGCGTTCAGGTTTTCCTGTAATAAGGTATGTGCAGTTAAAATATTTTTCTAGGGATGGAATTTGCTAGAAAATGCTGCTGATACCGAAGTAATGTAAGTAAAGCCTTAAATGCAGTGATAGCGACTGGTATCAGGCTTATTAATAGAGATACATACTCTTATAAAAGTGTATTTTAAAACGTTTGCTGGCATGTTTAATCGTTTTTTACATATGTTTGGTGATAAAACTTATTGGGGCCTAGTTTTTTCCACATGGCTGGCTTGAATTTTGCCTAGAAACAGTTCCCTGAGGCTTCCCACTGTTTTAATATGAGTGGGAGGGGCCTAGTTTAGCGTTTTTTTGCACAGCAAAAATTACAGACACAGACATCCAGCTTCTTCCTGCATGTTCCAGGACTTCTCTGAAGGGCTCAAAAGGCTTCAAAAGTCGTATTGAGGGAGGTAAAAAGCCACAGTAGAGCTGTGGCAGTTGTTGTGACTGTTTAAAAAACGTTTTTGTCATTTGTTATTCCGTTTTTGGTATTAAGGGGTTAATCATCCATTTGCAAGTGGGTGCAATGCTCTGCTAACTTATTACATACACTGTAAAAATTTTGTTAGTGTAACTGCATTTTTTCACTGTTATTTCAAAATTTGGGAAAATTTGTGTTTCTTAAAGGCTCAGTAATGTTTTTTATATTGCTTGTAAACTTGTTTTAAAGTGTTTTCCAAGCTTGCTAGTCTCATTGCTAGTCTGTTTAAACATGTCTGACACAGAGGAACCTACTTGTTCATTATGTTTGAAAGCCATGGTGGAGCCCCATAGGAGAATGTGTACTAAATGTATTGATTTCACCTTAAACAGTAAAGATCAGTCTTTATCTATAAAAGAATTATCACCAGAGGGTTCTGTCGAGGGGGAAGTTATGTCGACTAACTCTCCCCACGTGTCGGACCCTTCGCCTCCCGCTCAGGGGACGCACGCTAATATGGCTGCAATCATGAATAATACCCTGTCAGAGGTATTATCTAGATTGCCTGAATTAAGAGGCAAGTGCGATAGCTCTGGGGTTAGGAGAGATACAGAGCGCGCAAATGCTGTTAGAGCCATGTCTGATACTGCATCACAATATGCAGAACATGAGGACGGAGAGCTTCAGTCTGTGGGTGACATCTCTGACTCGGGGAAACCTGATTCAGAGATTTCTAATTTTAAATTTAAGCTTGAGAACCTCCGTGTATTGCTTGGGGAGGTATTAGCTGCTCTGAATGACTGTAACACAGTTGCAATTCCAGAGAAATTGTGTAGGCTGGATAGAGACTATGCGGTGCCGGTGTGTACTGACGTTTTTCCTATACCTAAAAGGCTTACAGAAATTATTAGCAAGGAGTGGGATAGACCCGGTGTGCACTTTTCCCCACCTCCTATATTTAGAAAAATGTTTCCAATAGACGCCACTACACGGGAATTATGGCAGACGGTCCCTAAGGTGGAGGGAGCAGTTTCTACTTTAGCAAAGCGTACCACTATCCCGGTTGAGGACAGTTGTGCTTTTTCAGATCCAATGGATAAAAAATTGGAGGGTTACCTTAAGAAAATGTTTATTCAACAAGGTTTTATTTTACAGCCCCTTGCATGCATTGCGCCTGTCACTGCTGCGGCGGCATTCTGGTTTGAGGCCCTGGAAGAGACCATCCAGACAGCTCCATTGAATGAAATTATTGACAAGCTTAGAACGCTTAAGCTAGCTAGCTCATTTGTTTCTGATGCCATTGTTCATTTGACTAAACTAACGGCTAAGAATTCTGGATTCGCCATCCAGGCGCGTAGGGCGCTATGGCTTAAATCCTGGTCAACTGACGTGACTTCAAAGTCTAAATTACTCAACATTCCTTTCAAGGGGCAGACCTTATTCGGGCCTGGCTTGAAGGAAATTATTGCTGACATTACTGGAGGCAAGGGTCATACCCTTCCTCAGGACAGGGCCAAATCAAAGGCCAAACAGTCTAATTTTCGTGCCTTTCGAAATTTCAAGGCAGGAGCAGCATCAACTTCCTCCGCTTCAAAACAAGAGGGAACTGTTGCTCATTCCAGACAGGCCTGGAAACCTAACCAGTCCTGGAACAAGGGCAAGCAGGCCAGAAAGCCTGCTGCTGCCCCCAAGACAGCATGAAGGAACGGCCCCCTATCCGGAAACGGATCTAGTGGGGGGCAGACTTTCTCTCTTCGCCCAGGCGTGGGCAAGAGATGTTCAGGATCCCTGGGCGTTGGAGATCATATCTCAGGGATATCTTCTGGACTTCAAAGCTTCTCCTCCACAAGGGAGATTTCATCTTTCAAGGTTATCAGCAAACCAGATAAAGAAAGAGGCATTCCTAAACTGTGTGCAAGACCTCCTAGTAATGGGAGTGATCCATCCAGTTCCGCGGACGGAACAGGGACAGGGATTTTATTCAAATCTGTTTGTGGTTCCCAAGAAAGAGGGAACCTTCAGACCAATCTTGGATCTAAAGATCTTAAACAAATTCCTCAGAGTTCCATCATTCAAAATGGAAACTATTCGGACCATCCTACCCATGATCCAAGAGGGTCAGTACATGACCACAGTGGACTTAAAGGATGCCTACCTTCACATACCGATTCACAAAGATCATCATCGGTTCCTAAGGTTTGCCTTTCTAGACAGGCATTACCAATTTGTAGCTCTTCCCTTCGGGTTGGCCACTGCCCCGAGAATTTTTACAAAGGTTCTGGGCTCACTTCTGGCGGTTCTAAGACCGCGAGGCATAGCGGTGGCTCCGTATCTAGACGACATCCTGATACAGGCGTCAAGCTTTCAAATTGCCAAGTCTCATACAGAGATAGTTCTGGCATTTCTGAGGTCGCATGGGTGGAAAGTGAATGTGGAAAAGAGTTCTCTATTACCACTCACAAGAGTCTCCTTCCTAGGGACTCTTATAGATTCTGTAGAGATGAAAATTTACCTGACGGAGTCCAGGTTATCAAAACTTCTAAATGCTTGCCGTGTCCTTCATTCCATTCCACGCCCGTCAGTGGCTCAGTGCATGGAAGTAATCGGCTTAATGGTAGTGGCAATGGACATAGTGCCATTTGCGCGCCTGCATCTCAGACCGCTGCAATTATGCATGCTCAGTCAGTGGAATTGGGATTACTCAAATTTGTCCCCTCTACTAAATCTGGATCAAGAGACCAGAGATTCTCTTCTCTGGTGGCTTTCTCGGGTCCATCTGTCCAAGGGTATGACCTTTCGCAGGCCAGATTGGACGATTGTAACAACAGATGTCAGCCTTCTAGGTTGGGGCGCAGTCTGGAACTCCCTGAAGGCTCAGGGATCGTGGACTCAGGAGGAGAAACTCCTCCCAATAAATATTCTGGAGTTAAGAGCAATATTCAATGCTCTTCTAGCTTGGCCTCAGCAACACTGAGGTTCATCAGATTTCAGTCGGACAACATCACGACTGTGGCTTACATCAACCATCAAGGGGGAACCAGGAGTTCCCTAGCGATGTTAGAAGTCTCAAAGATAATTCGCTGGGCAGAGTCTCACTCTTGCCACCTGTCAGCGATCCACATCCCAGGCGTAGAGAACTGGGAGGCGGATTTTCTAAGTTGTCAGACTTTTCATCCGGGGGAGTGGGAACTCCATCCGGAGGTGTTTGCTCAACTGGTCCATTGTTGGGGCAAACCAGAACTGGTTCTCATGGCGTCTCGCCAGAACGCCAAGCTTCCTTGTTACGGATCCAGGTCCAGGGACCCGGGAGCAACGCTGATAGATGCTCTAGCAGCTCCTTGGTTCTTCAACCTGGCCTATGTGTTTCCACCGTTTCCTCTGCTCCCTCGACTGATTGCCAAAATCAAACAGGAGAGAGCATCGGTGATTCTGATAGCACCTGCGTGGCCACGCAGGACCTGGTATGCAGACCTAGTGGACATGTCATCTCTTCCACCATGGACTCTGCCTCTGAGGCAGGACCTTCTAATACAAGGTCCTTTCAATCATCCAAATCCAATCTCCATGCAGTCAGTCTCAGAGAAATTAAATGCTTGATTCTATCAAGGCGTGGCTTCTCCGAGTCAGTCATTGATATCTTAATACAGGCTCGGAAGCCTGTCACCAGGAAAATCTACCATTGGTGTGAATCCAAGAGTTACTCATGGAGTAAGGTTAGGATTCCTAGGATATTGTCCTTTCTCCAAGAGGGTTTGGACAAAGGCTTATCAGCTAGTTCTTTAAAAGGACAGATCTCTGCTCTGTCTATTCTTTTGCACAAGCGTCTGGCAGAAGTTCCAGACGTCCAGGCATTTTGTCAGGCTTTGGTTAGGATTAAGCCTGTGTTTAAAACTGTTGCTCCCCCGTGGAGCTTAAACTTGGTTCTTAAAGTTCTTCAGGGAGTTCCGTTTGAACCCCTTCATTCCATTGATATTAAACTTTTATCTTGGAAAGTTCTGTTTTTGATGGCTATTTCCTCGTCTCGAAGAGTCTCTGAGTTATCTGCCTTACATTGTGATTCTCCTTATCTGATTTTTCATTCAGACAAGGTAGTTCTGCGTACCAAACCTGGGTTTTTACCTAAGGTGGTTTCTAACAGGAATATCAATCAAGAGATTGTTGTTCCATCATTGTGTCCTAATCCTTCTTCAAAGAAGGAACGTCTTTTGCATAATCTGGACGTAGTCCGTGCCTTGAAGTTTTACTTACAGGCTACTAAAGATTTTCGTTAAACATCTGCCCTGTTTGTCGTTTACTCTGGACAGAGGAGAGGTCAAAAAGCTTCGGCAACCTCTCTCTCCTTTTTGGCTTCGGAGCATAATACGCTTAGCCTATGAGACTACTGGACAGCAGCCCCCTGAAAGGATTACAGCTCATCCTACTAGAGCTGTGGCTTCCACCTGGGCCTTTAAAAATGAGGCCTCTGTTGAACAGATTTGCAAGGCTGCGACTTGGTCTTCGCTTCACACCTTTTCAAAATTTTACAAATTTGACACTTTTGCTTCTTCGGAGGCTGTTTTTGGGAGAAAGGTTCTACAGGCAGTGGTTCCTTCCGTTTAAGTTCCTGCCTTGTCCCTCCCATCATCCGTGTACTTTAGCTTTGGTATTGGTATCCCACAAATAATGGATGATCCGTGGACTGGATACACTTAACAAGAGAAAACATAATTTATGCTTACCTGATAAATTTATTTCTCTTGTAGTGTTTCCAGTCCACGGCCCGCCCTGTCCTTTTAAGGCAGGTCTAAATTTTAATTAAACTACAGTCACCACTGCACCCTATGGTTTCTCCTTTCTCGTCTTGTTTCGGTCGAATGACTGGATATGGCAGTGAGGGGAGGAGCTATATAGCAGCTCTGCTGTGGGTGATCCTCTTGCAACTTCCTGTTGGGAAGGAGAATATCCCACAAGTAATGGATGATCCGTGGACTGGATACACTACAAGAGAAATAAATTTATCAGGTAAGCATAAATTATGTTTTTCTGATTTAGAAAAAAATAAATATTATAGAGCGTGCAATTTCAAATATACTTAAAGGGATATGAAACCCCCAAAAATATTTTGTGATGCAGACAGAGCATACAATTTTAATAAAGTTTCCAATTTACTTTTATTATCAATTTTGCTTTGTTCCCATGGTATTCTTTGTTGAAGAGAAATAGTGCTGCCATATAGAGCTTTTGCAAATGGATAACTGTCAGGAAATAGTGCTGCCATCTAGTGCTCTAACAAATGGATAACTGTCAGGAAATAGTGCTGGCATCTAGTGGTCTTGCAAATGGATAACTGTCAGGAAATAGTGCTGCCATCTAGTGCTCTAACAAATGGATAACTGTCAGGAAATAGTGCTGCCATCTAGTGTTCTAACAAATGGATAACTGTCAGGAAATAGTGCTGCCATCTAGTGCTCTAACAAATGGATAACTGTCAGGAAATAGTGCTGCCATCTAGTGGTCTTGCAAATGGATAATATTCTTGCAAAGTTGCTGCCATATAGTGCTCCAGACACGTGCATACTCCTGAGCTTATGTCCCTGCTTTTAAAAAAAGATACCAAGAGAGCAAAGAAAATGGGATATTGGAAGTAAATTAGAAAGTTTAAAATTAGATGCTCTATCTGAATCATGAAAGAAAAATGTTCAATTTCATGTCCCTTTTAACCCTTAACACCCATCCATTTTGTACAGTGCTATTGTCACTAAATTATACAGACGCTTACTTCTTTATTATAATTTGAAGCTGAAAGTGAAGTTATATGAATATTTTTTTAAACTGTTTCGTTGGCAGATGATTACGGGCAGATTTGATGAGGCTTTTCTGTTCCTATATGCCACCAAAATCGATGTTTCTGTGTATTTGTTTAATAAGTCAGTGCTGCAGCCAACATACTGCAATTTTGATATAAGTAATGTAGCTCAAACTTATACTACATAAGACGACCTGTGGGAAAAGTTTGTATATAACTTCCCATCACCCCTTGCTAAATTTATCATAGATCAAACTAAACCTGATGAGATTAGATAAAGAGAACAGGCAGTTATTTCTTTCTAAAAATATCTGCTTATTTTACTCAGGAGGCTCATCTTTGCTTTGAATACACCCTTTTGTCTTGCATTTATGTAGTCTTTAATATTTTAGAATTTTGACTGTGCCACAGTTATACTGTTTAAATTGTGTACATTGTTTTCTTTGAAACGAAAAAGAGGTTGCAAACTTTAGGTAATAATTATAGATGGGGTAAATGAAAATGTTTCAGCTAGGTTGTCCTTAAATTTCTATGTCCACAAAATACATGTGTGTGTGAGCTGCACATTATATAATTTTTTTATGTCACAAAAAATAATTAATATCAAATGCAATCAACTTAAAATATCAACATCTGCATTGAAATGTACCTCAGATGGCGATGGGACCTACCCAAAATAAGGCAACACTAAGGGCCTAATTATCAATAACTTGCCGACATGGAGAGAAATTACACAAAAAATTGGGGGCTTTTTTTAGTATTATATTGTAATGTATGTGTCTCTCCTTCATACACAGAATCCTGCATAGCGAGACAAACATCTCTCAAATTAACTTTGTCCTTTTGTCATTCTTTCTTATTTTTGAGGTGGAACTATACATCTTTTGAACAACTACACTAGAGACCACTAATTTAAAAAGGAAGTTTCCTTTTGAATATTTAATATTGGTGATTGTGTTTGATATCATTTACTTAACGGCTTTATTTTGGATACATTGGGCGCGATCACATATACGGCACAGGTTTCTGCGCAAGCGTGGGAACCCGCTTCGCCTGTAATTTTCACCTCGCACATTGGGGTATTACATATACTGCGCCGTTAGATGCTAAACTGGCGTAAGTAGGACAAACTGGGGATCTTCCGAAATGTGTGCAAATACACATTTTAGACGTCGCAAGTAACTTACGCCTTTATTTTGTCCACGGAAAGTCTCAATAAAGAGTAGTTTTATGCAAATTAGGCTAACACTCGTAAAAATGAACCGCAACTTCATATAAAAATGCAACACGTAATTACGCTATTCAAAATTCATATATAAACCGATGCGCAGCCGCCATTTTCTTCAGTGTGTTTGGATTGTTCTTTGAGCTACAGCACACTACAGTGGCATGGAGGATTAGTCAGAGTAGAGAGAGAGGCGCAAACAGAGGAGTTAGTTAGGTCGCATTGTTGTTTGATTAAGCTTGTACACTTACACATATTTTTACATATTGCACACATTTTGCATACATACATACATATACAAATACACCACACTTCTTTTCTAACACCTCACACATTTTATTTCAATTTTACAGTGTGATAGGCTGAGTGTTTGGTTGTGATTGTGTTTGATTGAACTGGGAGTGAGTGTGAGTGTGTGTAATGTGAGGATGGCAGGGAGAGGTAGGGCGGAGGGGAGGAGGGGAGAGGAGTATTGGAGAGGACAGGAGGAGCAGTGGGGTCCCCGTCAGGGAGTAAGTGGAGTGGGGAGAGGGAGAGCTAGAAGGGATGATGGGAGGGGAGATGCCAGGCACATCTAGGAGAGGGACAGAGGGTGCACATGGGGACAGAAGGGGGGAGGAGGGAGAGGATAGTGAGGAACCCACACCAGGGACATCACAAGGAGCAAGCCAGGTGTCCATGGAGAATGAGAGGCTAAGATGTCCCAACTTCTCATTTGATGAAAATGTTGCCCTAGTCCAGGCCATCATGGACAATTACAGTGCCCTCTTTGGGCAGGAGAAAGGCAAAGGCAGTGCCAAAAGGCGAAAAACAGCATGGTTGGTGGTAGAGGATGCCGTCAACAGTGTGGCCCCGCAGAGGAGGACTGTTGAGGGCCTTAAAAAGCGGTGGAATGACTGCAAGAGGCGGGTGAAAGAAAAGATGGGGCAGGAAGCTATGCACCAGAGGGGAACAGGCGGTGGTCCATCCCTGGACATAGAATATAACACCTGACAGGAGATGATACGCAGGTCCCTGAGTATCACAGCAATCCGTGGACTTCCAGGGGCTCGTGACTCAGGGGCTGCAACCACAGCACATCATGCTGGTGAGTAACATCCCACACACCAGTATTATATGTATTTGAGATATAACATCCTTTATTATCACACATTCATGTACACAATGAGGAGCATGGTATTTGGCCTACTAAAAAAAACATCTACAATTATATTTGACATTAATGCTACTTAACACAATGCAATTCATGATATGAGGTGGAATAGTGCAATACTAACATGTCTCAGAGTAACACAGGCCACAAGCCACATGTAGAGTTTTCAGTAAATGGACACTATAGCCATCACAATATTTTTAGCTCAAGAAAGCAGGTTCTTTAGCCTCAGGCTTAAGTAAATTGTGTGACCATAGTGTCACTTAAAGAACACATTTTTTCCATCATTGACATGTACACATAACTATTGTATGAACCAACTATATACTGCGCATATTAAAATCCCTCATATCACAAATCACAATGTGCACATGCATGTTATAGAGTTTGACATGAGAATCAGTATAGGCCCTAGCATGTATCAATGTACATTGTATGCCCACATGGACATATATATGACTGTACTAATCCCTCTAATCATTTGACTCCTCCACAGAACCTCCTGTCATGAGGATACAAACAGGCATGCCGCCACCACCACCACCACCACCAGTCACAGGCATGCCGCCACCACCACCACCAGTCACAGGCATGCAGCCACCACCACCAGTCACAGGCATGCAGCCACCACCACCAGTCACAGGCATGCAGCCACCACCACCAGTCACAGGCATGCAGCCACCACCACCAGTCACAGGCATGCAGCCACCACCACCAGTCACAGGCATGCCGCCACCACCAGTCACAGGCATGCAGCCACCACCACCAGTCACAGGCATGCAGCCACCACCACCAGTCACAGGCATGCAGCCACCACCACCAGTCTTCAGGCAAACACATGAACAGTATGCTCCCAGGCATGAGCATGGTTGGATGGCTTCAGTTGAGGACCCGGGAGTGATGCCACCACCATTGCCATATGACCCCTGTCAAGATTCCTGGACAGAGGAATATCCTCCCTTTGGCTTTGAGGGGGAGCCAAGACAGCCACAAAGGGTCCATGTATTTACCCCCCCCACAACACAATCTCATTGCAGTCAGGGATTTCACCCACACACAATGTCACAGGAAGTTCCAATTGGACAGGCTGAGTGGTCACACACTCGTCATCATTGGGACTATCAACCACCATCCTCAGCAGTTGGACAAGCTCCACCATTGGGAGATGGAAATAGAGCAGATTCTACAGCTGCCCCACATGAACCAGCAGTTAAAGCTGGCCCACCACCACATGAACCAGCAGTTGAAGCTGGCCCACCACCACATGAACCAACAGTTGAAACTGGCCCACCACCACATACACAAGCAGTTGAAGCTGGCCCTGCCCCTCAAGCAACAGCAGATGCAGGTGACCCTGGCCCACAAGCACCTAGAAGCCCTGCTGCTCAAGAGCCTGTGGATGCATTGTATTCACCCCTGGGTGAGGAATACATTTCACTCCAGAGGAGGCTCATAACAAGCACAGAGAACATACAAAGAGGCCAAGAGAGGTTTTTCAGGAACCATGAAAGGTTCATCAGGAGCCAAGAGAGGAGACAAAAACGTAGCATAGAGCTACAGAGGGACATGGCAGCATCGTTAAGTGCAAGTGTTCATAACCAATCACAGATGATGCAAATTCTGTCTGATATGCAAATGGACAATAGATGGAGAGAACAAAATCTTTACACACCAGCAGGACAATGCCTCCAGCCTATCATCTGTGGCCAGCACACCAGCAGAAACATCAGAATCTTCTCAAACCAGGAGAACAAGGCAATCCACTACAGCCACCTCAGCTCCCTCATCCAAGAAGCCAAAAAATAAATAAATATTCTTATAGTTCACCATAAATCTTGTCCTCTGTTATTTAACATATAATTGTCATCCACATCTATGTGAGGTGTGATTTAGTACACTAATATTGTTAAAACATATAATATGACCTGTGTGGAAATGGCAAAAAAAGGTAATATCATGTTTATGACATATTCATGTTCTATAAACCACATCACATAGTTGTGTATGAAGGGTACATATAGTAATATTCACTTATAAGATGTAAATCAAGGTTTCTCACATCCAATATAAATTGACACATGGGTATATATATAAATAATAATGTATTTACAGAAGGTGTGAACATAAGGTATAAACATCCATTTTCATTCTTATTAATGATAGTCAATAAATCATAGTGACCTAAACATGAATTAAACAAATTAGAAATTTTCAGTAATTAGAGTGGTTAAGGGAAGGGGGGTGGGATGTAGTAGTTCCACTTACATGCAGTGGAAATCCGCAGTATGTAATTCTGCAAGACATGATATATACACATGCAATGGTTTTTGAGGTACAGTCAAACATCATAATACATGTGAATGTTACGGTTTACTGTACTTATGAACAAGTAACTTACAGGTGAAGTGTTCACTGATGACAAAGTCCCTCACTTCATTCCCCCTCAGTGTCCCCCTGTCCACATCCTCAGGTACAGGAACCAGCTGCTGATCTTGTTCTGGTTCTATGTCCCCCAATATACGTGTGTCCACAGCAATGTTATGTATAATACAACATGCATTGACAATGGAACACACTTTGTTGGGGTTATACTGTAAAGCTTCGCCTGTCAAATCCAGACACCTGAATCTGGTTTTGAGTAGGCCAAAGCTCCTTTCTATTACATTTCTGGTCCGTATGTGGGCCTCCTGGTACCCGAGTTGTGGCTCTGTAAGGGGGTGTGCCAAGGGGGTTAACCGCTATGGTCTGCAGCCGTACCCTGCGTCACCTGTCATGTAACATATGTATTATGATTACTACAGGTTCATCATGTGGTTAAAGGGACATAACATGGATTTCATTTAAAATATATATTTTACAAAAACATTAAATTGGTTCATTGTAAGCAATTTACTTTTAGGCCAGGATTAGTCTAGACAAAATTCTATTTTCATGATTCAGATAGAACATGCCATTTTAAGAAAATGTCATTTTAAGTGAAAAACTATTTATAGTATACTGTCCCTTTAAAGGGACATGAAACACACATTTCTTATTTTATGAGTTAATAAGAACCTGCAATTTTATTCAACTTTAGAATTTACTTCTATTATGTATTTTGCTCCATTCTATTGATATCATTTGCTGACAAGCATATTAGATATGCTCATTCATTAGCTGCTGATTGGTGGCTGCACATCGATGCCTCATATGATTGGCTCATCTATGTGCATTACTATTTCTTAAACAAAGGATATCTAAAGAATTAATCAAATTAGATAATAGAAGTAAATTGTAATGTTGTTTAACTTGTATTCTCTATCTGAAACATGACATCATTATTTTGTGTTTAGTGTCCCTTTAGTAGAAATATACAGACAGAATGAAGGTAGTGCATACTCACCAAGCAGCCAACCTCCCGAGAGTGTTCCAGAATCAAAAAGCTGGAATAAGGAGGTCTGGCGCAGGATGTAGGAAACATGGGCACTCCCTGGAAAGCCTGCATACACATGTGTGAATTTCAGAGTGGTATCACAGACCATCTGGCAATTCAAGGAGTAAAACCCTTTCCTGTTAATATAGAGGAATAGCTCCTCATGTGGGGCCACGATACACACATGTGTGCAATCAATTGCCCCCATGACATTGGGAATACCCCCCAGTCGATAGAAGCCTTGTTTAAGACTGTTCCATTCCTGGGGGGTACGGGGGAAATGAATGTTTATCATCCTTCAAGACCTCATATAGGTCAATGAGGCTTGCACAAGTCAAGCGATACTTTTCCCTTACCTCCCCTTCTGTCATTACAAACAGGGTGACCCTAACCCTGTGTATCCTTGGTGCCCTTGCTCTTCCCCTCTACTGATGCCGACATCTTATAGGCACTGCTGTCCTGTGACCAGCTGCAGCAACAACGGCAGCAGGGGCAGCACCAGGAACAGGGACAGCAGCAGGAGGAGCAGGGACAGCAGCAGCAGGAGCAGGGACGGCTACAGCACCATGACCAGGGACCTCAGCAGCAACTATAGCACCAGCAGGTATATCCTGAACAACAGGGGCTTGTAGGGCTTCCAGCACCCCTTGTGCCCTACGATGCTGTCTCTCTATGTATTGTAGGTAAAGCAGGGGAAACATGGTGGATAATGAGGGTGTGCATTGCCAGGTGTTTTAAGGCTGCAGGTGAGAGGTTGTGCTGTTTGTGATTGGTTTGACACACTTGCAGGGGCAGGAATAATAAATGCTTAGAAGAGGTTTAACTGTTTGAGATCAAGCGGCTGATATGTATGTGATTACACATGCGTTTGTTAGGCCTTCAGGGAGTTACGTTGCTTTTTTAGTCAGTGCAAGGGTTCCTGCACCAGCAATTTGTGGCGAGATAAGAATGGAGTAGATTTTGTGAATTCTGCGCGCGTAAGTCCTTACTCTGTATATTGGATACCAAATTGCGCGTCTGTTCTATGTTAGTCTATGGGTAAAGAAAATACGTCCGAAGGGTGAAAAATATGCGAGTAACTTGTATGCTACGCCGTATATGTAATACCAAAATCGCATAAAATTTGGCGTCGCCGGCTTTTGCTGGCGACGCTGCATATGTGATCGAGCCCATTGTGTGTGTGTCACAATGTTTTGTGAACACTTACTCTCGCTCCATTTCTGAAGCTGTAAATGCAGCTTTGTTTTCCTTTTGGCAGCGAGCCTGCAGCAGAAATTTAAGTAACACAAAAAAGAGAGAATTTAAAAAATATATATATATATTTACCATTTAAAGGGCTAAAGTTTTTACTAAAGTAAAAAATAAATTTTCTACTGAGCATGTGCAAAATGCACAGTATATATGCATATGCATTTTGTGATTGGCTGATGGCTGTCACATGATACAGGGGGAGGGAAAATCGTATTAAATTTTGACATTTGCCAGAAAATATTCTACTGCTCGTTTCAAGTTCAAAGTGCTATTGCATTGTATTTTTTATTGTGTATTTGGCAATTACTCAATTTTGCTGTATTTAAAAGGATACTAACCCAAATTGTTTCTTTACTGTATCAGATGGAGCATGACATTTTAAGCAACTCTCTAATTTACTCCTAATATCAATTTTTCTTCATTCTCATGCTATCTTTATTTGAAAAAGCAGGAATGTAAACTTAAGAGCCAGACCATTTTTGGTTCAGCGTCTTGGTAGTGCTTTCTGATTAGTGGCTAAATGTAGCAAACCAATCAGCAAGCTCTACCCAGGTGCTGAACCAAAAATGGGCCGTCTGCTTACATTACATTCCTGCATTTTCAACTTAAAATGGCAAGAGAACGAAGAAAAATTGATAATAGGAGCAAATTAGAAAGTTGCTTAAAATTGCATGTTCTATCTGAATCATGAAAGAAAACATTTGGGTTTAGTATCCCTTTAAGTTTTTATACAAAAGTTTGTATTTAACCCCTAAAGGACAAGGCCATTTTTCAATTTCTTACCCTTAAGGACCAGGGCTATTTTTACATTTCTGTGTGTAATGCTCGTGGGATACTCCTCTATCAGACCAAACTTGGCCAGTAGTCTTGTTATCCCGGCGTCGAGCCGGAATGATAGGGAGTATCACAGAGCAGAGAAAGTTCGGAAAATGAGGAAGACAGCACTCGCCACAGGTCGGACAATCCCCAGCGGCAGAGGCAGAGCAGTTCAAGGCAAATCACTAGAATGGTCAGGCAGACAGGGCTTGGCAACAGTAAAGCAATCCAAGGGCAAACCACTAGAATTGTCAGGCGGGCAGTGTTTGGCAACAGTAAAGCAGTCCAAGGGCAAACCACTAGAATGGTCAGACAGGGAGGGATTGGCAACAGTAAAGCAGTCCAAGGGCAAACCACTAGAATGGTCAGACAGGCAGGGTTTGGCAACAGAGAGGCAATCCAGGACAATAGGGGTTAAAGAGGCAGAGTGGTCAGAGAGTTCAGCAGCGGTATATCAGTCCAGGAATTTAGGGGTTATCGGGCAGAGTAGTCAGGCAAGCAGAGTTCAGCAGCAGTAAATCAATCAGAGTATAAACGATTTAACACAACCAGGAGCACACAAGGTAACACCTATACTTGGGCAGTGATAGATCGATAAGACAACATTTAAATAGGCGTAGGATTCGTGCCCAGGCATCGGGACCGGAATGAGAGAGAGGAGTGTGCAGCAATGACGTCAGTGCAGCACGCCTCCGGACCCGACAAAGCCCCTGGCATGACATAGCCCCCCTTGTCGCTCCAGGAACCAGAGCTGGCCTTAAAGGACGAGCAGCATGGAATCTGGAGACCAAAGATGGAGGATGCACATCACGGGCGGGAACCCAGGAATGATCTGCTACAGAGTAACCTTTCCAATGCATCATATACTGCAGTTGTCTGCGTCTGTATCTTCAGTCCAGGATCTTAGCTACCTCATATTCAGGGTCACCACGGACCAGGAGCGGAGGAGGAGGATCTTGTAGCCGGTTATATCTTTTTTTGATGTAAGGTTTGAGTAATGAAATGTGGAAGACTGGGTGTATGCGCAGGGTTTTGGGCAAGGCCACTTTGTAGGTATCAGGCCACAGTCTTTTCAGGACCTTGTAAGGGCCGATAAACCTAGGCCCCAATTTGTGACAGGGTTGACGTAGACGAATATGTCGAGTAGAGATCCAAACACGTTCACCCACTGGGATGGCACGTACAGAAGATCTATGACAATCAGCAACTTTCTTATATCTAGAGACAGATAAACGTAGCTGAGAGCGAATACGTTGTCAGTGAGTGGTGAGTCCAGTGACCTGTCGGTCTGCAGCAGGAACCCCAGTGGACTGAGCAGAAAGAGGGAAGACACAAGGTTGATACCCTGCTGCGGCTTGAAATGGAGAACATCGAAGAGAAGAGTGCCAATGAGTGTTTCTTGCCAGCTCAGCTATGGGTAACAACTCAGACCAGTTGTTATGGCGAGCATTGACAAAGGCTCTGAGGTAGGCTTCAAGATCCTGGTTTACTCTCTGTTAGTCCATTGGTCTGAGGATGGTAGCCAGAAGACAAACAGTGGTTCCAATCAACTTACAGAAGGCTCTCCAAAAGGTAGAGATGAACTGTGGACCTCTGAAACGATATTCACAGGAATGCCATGAAGTCGTACCACATGCAACAGAAAAAGAGACGATAATTCTTGGGCAGAAGGCTGTTTGGTTAGGGGTACGAAATGAGCCAGTCTGGAAAAGTGATCCACCACAACCCAGATAACTGTATGGTGGTCAGAAGGAGGAAGGTCTACAATGAAATCCATTGTTATGTGTGTCCATGGTTGTTTGGGAATGGACAATGGTTGGAGCAAGCCAGGAGGCAAGGATCGGGGAGTTTTGTTGTCAGCACAAGTTGTGCAGGCTTTCACATAATCCTGAGCATCAGACTTCATATTAGGCCACCATACATGTTGGGGAAAGATGCTTGAAAGTCCTAGTCAAACCAGGATGTCCTGAGAGTTTGCTATCATAAGCCCAGAATAGCACAGGGGTGCGGAGGTTCAGAGGTAGAAAGAAGATATCAGAGTCCAGGGGGGCTCCAGGAAGTTTACTAGACTGGGCACGTTGCAATCTTTGCAGAAGGGTGGTATTTAGTTGAGCAACCACACAGGAGGGAGATATGATATGTTCTATAGGAGCTTCAGAGGAGTCACTTGAGTGAGGGAACTGACGGGAAAGGGCGTCCGCCTTCTAATTCTTGGTCCCAGGAAGATAAGGGACCACAAAGTTAAAATGGGAAAAGAACAAGGCCCACCTGGCCTGTCGAGGATTGAGTCGATGAGCAGTCTCTAGGTAAGTCAGATTCTTGTGGTTGGTAAGAATCTGAATGGGATTGGCGGAGCCCTCTAACCAATGACGCCATTCAGTCAAAGCCATTTTAATGGCTAAGAGTTCACGATTACCCACATCGTAATTCCTCTCAGCAGGAGTAAAGCATTTAGAAAAAAAGGCTACAGGGTGTGACTTGGAAGTTAAAGGATCCCTTTGGGTTAGAACTGCTCTAGCCCCTATCTTGGAGCATCGACCTCTAAAGTGAACTGTAGGTCAGGATCAGGATGGCGGAGCACAGGAGCAGAATAGAAAGCTTTTTTCAGACAAGAGAAGGCATTTATGGCTTCAGGAGGACAATCTTTACAGTCTTTGTTCTTTTTTGTTAATTCAGTGAGATGAGCGACTGTTTTAGAAAAGTTCTTTATAAACTTGCGTTAGTAATTGGAGAACCACGAGAACCTCTGTAATTCCTTTAAAGAAGTAGGTTGGGGCCATTCTAGAACTGCACTGATTTTAGCAGGATCCATGGCAAAACCCTCCTTCGAGATGACATAACCAAGGAATTGGATCTGAACTTGATCAAACTCACAATTCTCTTGTTAAGTGTATCCAGTCCACGGATTATCCATTACTTGTGGGATATTCTCCTTCCAAACAGGAAGTTGCAAGAGGATCACCCACAGCAGAGCTGCTATATAGCTCCTCCCCTCACTGCCATATCCAGTAATTCTCTTGCAACTCTCAACAAAGATGGACGTAGTAAGAGGAGAGTGGTGTATTATAGTTAGTTTTTTAACTTCAATCAAAAGTTTGTTATTTTTAAATGGTACCGGAGTGTACTGTTTCATCTCAGGCAGCATTAGAAGAAGAATCTGCCTGTGATTTCTATGATCTTAGCAGAAGTACCTAAGATCCATTGCTGTTCTCACATATTCTGAGGAGTGAGGTAACTTCAGAGAGGGAATGGCGTGCAGGTTTTCCTGCAATAAGGTATGTGCAGTTAATATTTTTCTAGGGATGGAATTTGCTAGAAAATGCTGCTGATACCGGATTAATGTAAGTAAAGCCTTAAATGTAGTGATAGCGACTGGTATCAGGCTTATTAATAGAGATACATACTCTTATAAAAGTGTTATATAAAACGTTTGCTGGCATGTTTAATCATTTTTATATATGTTTGGTGACAAAACTTATTGGGGCCTAGTTTTTTTCCACATGGCTGGTTTGATTTTTGCCTAGACACAGTTCCTGAGGCTTTCCACTGTTGCAATATGAGTGGGAAGGGCCTATTTTAGTGCTTTTCTGTGCAGCTAAAAATACTGACAGAGACATTCAGCTTCTTCCTGCATGATCCAGGACATCTCTGAAGGGCTCAAAGGGCTTCAAAGTCATGTTTGAGGAGGGTAACAATCACAGTAGACTGTGGCAGTTGTGACTGTGTTTAAAAAACGTTTTTGTCATTTATTATTCTGTTTTTGTTATTAAGGGGTTAATCATCCATTTGCAAGTGGGTGCAATGCTCTGCTGACTTGTTACATACACTGTAAAAATTTTGTTAGTGTAACTGCCTTTTTTCACTGTTATTTCAAATTTTGTCAAAATTAGTTTCTCTTAAAGGCACAGTAACGTTTTTTATATTGCTTGTTAACTTGCTTTAAAGTGTTTTCCAAGCTTGCTAGTCTCATTGCTAGTCTGTACAAACATGTCTGAAACAGAGGATACTTGTTCATTATGTTTAAAAGCCATGGTGGAGCCCCATAGGAGAATGTGTACTAAATGTATTGATTTCACCTTAAACAGTAAAGATCAGTCTTTATCTATAAAAGAATTGTCACCAGAGGGGTCTGGCAAGGGGGAAGTTATGCCGACTAACTCTCCCCACGTGTCGGACCCTTCGCCTCCCGCTCAAGGGACGCACACTAATATGGCGCCAAGTACATCAGGGACGCCCATAGCGATTACTTTGCAGGACATGGCTGCAATCATGAATAATACCCTGTCAGAGGTATTATCCAGATTGCCTGAATTGAGAGGCAAGCACGATAGCTCTGGGGTTAGACGAGATACAGAGCGCATAGATGCTGTAAGAGCCATGTCTGATACTGCGTCACAATATGCAGAACCTGAGGACGGAGAGCTTCAGTCTGTGGGTGACATTTCTGAATCGGGGAGACCTGATTCAGAGATTTCTAATTTTAAATTTAAGCTTGAGAACCTCCGTGTATTGCTTGGGGAGGTATTAGCTGCTCTGAATGACTGTGACACAATTGCAGTGCCAGAGAAATTGTGTAGCCTGGATAAATACTATGCAGTGCCGGTGAGTACTGATGTTTTTCCAATACCTAAAAGGCTTACAGAAATTATTAGTAAGGAGTGGGATAGGCCCGGGGTGTGCCCTTTTACCCACCTCCTATATTTAGAAAAATGTTTCCAATAGATGCCACTACACGGGACTTATGGCAGACTGTCCCTAAGATGGAGGGAGCAGTTTCTACTTTAGCAAAGCGTACCACTATCCCGGTTGAGGACAGTTGTGCTTTTTCAGATCCAATGGATAAAAAATTAGAGGGTTACCTTAAGAAAATGTTTATTCAACAAGTTTTTATTTTACAGCCCCTTGCATGCATTGCGCCTGTCACTGCTGCGGCGGCATTCTGGTTTGAGGCCCTGGAAGAGGCCATCCATACAGCTCCATTGACTGAAATTGTTGACAAGCTTAGAACTCTTAAGCTAGCTAACTCATTTGTTTCTGATGCCATTGTTCATTTGACTAAACTAACGGCTAAGAATTCCGGATTCGCCATCCAGGCGCGTAGGGCGCTATGGCTCAAATCCTGGTCAGCTGATGTGACTTCAAAGTCTAAATTACTCAACATTCCTTTCAAGGGGCAGACCTTATTCGGGCCTGGTTTGAAAGAAATTATTGCTGACATTACTGGAGGTAAGGGTCATACCCTTCCTCAGGACAGGGCCAAATCAAAGGCCAAACAGTCTAATTTTCATGCCTTTCGAAATTTCAAGGCAGGTGCAGCATCAACTTCCTCTGCTTCAAAACAAAAGGGAACTTTTGCTCAATCCAAGCAGGCCTGGAAACCTAACCAGTCCTGGAACAAGGGCAAGCAGGCCAGAAAGCCTGCTGCTGCCTCTAAGACAGCATGAAGGAGCGGCCCCCTATCCGACAACGGATCTAGTAGGGGGCAGACTCTCTCTCTTCGCCCAGGCGTGGGCAAGAGATGTTCAGGATCCCTGGGCGTTGGAGATCATATCTCAGGGATATCTTCTGGACTTCAAAGCTTTTCCTCCACAAGGGAGATTTCACCTTTCAAGATTATCTGCAAACCAGATAAAGAAAGAGGCATTCCTAAGCTGCGTACAAGATCTCCTTGTAATGGGAGTGATCCATCCAGTTCCGTGGACGGAACAAGACAGGGGTTTTATTCAAATCTGTTTGTGGTTCCCAAAAAAGAGGGAACCTTCAGACCAATTTTGGATTTAAAGATCCTAAACAAATTCCTCAGAGTTCCGTCATTCAAGATGGAAACTATTCGAACCATTTTACCCATGATCCAAGAGGGTCAGTACATGACCACAGTGGACTTAAAGGATGCCTACCTTCACATTCCGATTCACAAGAATCATCATCAGTTCCTGAGGTTTGCCTTTCTAGACAAGCATTACCAATTTGTAGCTCTTCCATTCGGGTTGGCTACAGCCCCAAGAATTTTTACAAATGTTCTGGGCTCACTTCTGGCGGTCCTAAGACCGCGAGCATAGCGGTGGCTCCTTACCTGGACGATATCCTGATACAGGCGTCAAGCTTTCAAATTACCAAATCTCATACAGAGATAGTTCTGGCATTCCTGAGGTCGCATGGGTGGAAAGTGAACGAAGAAAAGAGTTCTCTATCTCCTCTCACGAGGGTTTCCTTCCTAGGGACTCTAATAGATTCTGTAGAAATGAAAATTTACATGATGGAGTCCAGGTTATCAAAACTTCTAAATGCTTGCCGTGTTCTTCTCTCCATTCTGCGCCCCACGGTGGCTCAGTGCATGGAAGTAATCGGCTTAATGGTAGCGGCGATGGACATAGTGCCATTTGCGCGCCTGCATCTCAGATCGCTGCAATTATGCATGCTCAGTCAGTGGAATGGGGATTACACAGATTTGTCCCCTCTACTAAATCTGGATCAGGAAACCAGAGATTCTCTTCTCTGGTGGTTATCTCGGGCCCATCTGTCCAAGGGTATGACCTTTCGCAGACCAGATTGGACAATTGTAACAACAGATGACAGCCTTTTAGGTTGGGGTGCAGTCTGGAACTCCCTGAAGGCTCAGGGTTCATGGACTCAGGAGGAGAAACTCCTCCCAATAAATATTCTGGAGTTAAGAGCAATATTCAATGCTCTTCTGGCTTGGCCTCAGCTAGCAACCCTGAGGTTCATCAGATTTCAGTCGGACAACATCACGACTGTGGCTTACATCAACCATCAAGGGGGAAGCGATGTCAGAAGTCTCAAAGATAATTCGCTGGGCAGAGACTCACTCTTGCTACCTGTCAGTGATCCATATCCCAGGTGTAGAGAACTGGGAGGCGGATTTTCTAAGTCGTCAGACTTTTCATCCGGGGGAATGGGAACTCCATCCGGAGGTGTTTGCTCAATTGGTTCTCCGTTGGGGCAAACCAGAATTGGATCTCATGGCGTCTCGCCACAACGCCAAGCTTCCTTGTTACGGATCCAGGTCCAGGGACCCAGAAGCGGCACTGATAGATGCTCTAGCAGCGCCTTGGTTCTTCAACCTGGCTTATGTGTTTCCACCGTTTCCTCTGCTCCCTTGTCTGATTGCCAAAATCAAACAGGAAAGAGCATCGGTGATATTGATAGCGCCTGCGTGGCCACGCTGGACCTGGTATGCAGACCTAGTGGACATGTCATCCTTTCCACCATGGACTCTGCCTCTGAGACAAGACCTTCTAATACAAGGTCCTTTCAATCATCCAAATCTACTTTCTCTGAGACTGACTGCATGGAGATTGAATGCTTGATCCTATCAAAGCGTGGCTTCTCCAAGTCAGTAATTGATACCTTAATACAGGCACGAAAGCCTGTCACCAGGAAAATTTACCACAAGATATGGCGTAAATATCTTCATTGGTGTAAATCCAAGAATTACTCATGGAGTAGGGTTAGGATTCCTAGGATATTGTCCTTCCTCCAAGAGGGTTTGGACAAAGGATTATCAGCTAGTTCTTTAAAGGGACATATTTCTGCTCTGTCTATTCTTTTACACAAGCGTCTGGCAGAAGTTCCAGACGTTCAGGCATTTTGTCAGGCTTTAGTTAGAATTAAGCCTGTGTTTAAACCTGTTGCTCCTCCATGGAGCTTAAACTTGGTTCTTAAAGTTCTTCAAGGGGTTCCGTTTGAACCCCTTCATTCTATTGATATCAAAGTTCTTTCATGGAAAGTTCTTTTTCTGATGGCTATTTCCTCGGCTCGAAGAGTCTCGGAGTTATCTGCCTTACATTGTGATTCTCCTTATCTGATCTTTCATTCAGATAAAGTTGTTCTGCGTACAAAACCTGGGTTTTTACCTAAGGTGGTTTCTAACAAGAATATTAATCAAGAGATTGTTGTTCCATCATTATGTCCTAATCCTTCTTCAAAGAAGGAACGTCTTTTGCATAATCTAGACGTAGTCCGTGCCTTGAAGTTTTACTTACAGGTTACTAAAGATTTTCGCCAAACATCTAACCTGTTTGTTGTTTACTCTGGACAGAGGTGAGGTCAGAAGGCCTCGGCAACCTCTCTTTCTTTTTGGCTTCGGAGTATAATCCGTTTAGCCTATGAGACTGCTGGACTGGACAGCAGCCTCCTGAAAGGATTACAGCTCATTCTACTAGAGCTGTGGCTTCCACCTGGGCCTTTAAAAATGAGGCCTCTGTTGAACAGATTTGCAAGGCTGCAACTTGGTCTTCCCTTCATACTTTTTCCAAATTTTACAAATTTGATACTTTTGCTTCTTCGGAGGCTGTTTTTGGGAGAAAGGTTCTACAGGCAGTGGTTCCTTCCGTTTAAGTTCCTGCCTTGTCCCTCCCATCATCCGTGTACTTTAGCTTTGGTATTGGTATCCCACAAGTAATGGATGATCCGTGGACTGGATACACTTAACAAGAGAAAACATAATTTATGCTTACCTGATAAATTTATTTCTCTTGTAGTGTATCCAGTCCACGGCCCGCCCTGTCCTTTTCAGGCAGGTCTAAATTTTAATTAAACTACAGTCACCACTGCACCCTATGGTTTCTCCTTTCTCGGCTTGTTTCGGTCGAATGACTGGATATGGCAGTGAGGGGGGGAGCTATATAGCAGCTCTGCTGTGGGTGATCCTCTTGCAACTTCCTGTTGGGAAGGAGAATATCCCACAAGTAATGGATGATCCGTGGACTGGATACACTACAAGAGAAATAAATTTATCAGGTAAGCATAAATTATGGTTTTTTTCTATCTTGGCTACCAAAGAATTGTGTCTGAGACGTAAGAGAACCTGTCTCACATGTTTATGATGCTCCTCTAAAGTGGAAGAGAAAACAAGGATGTCATCCAGATAGACGATGACAGTGCGGTTGAGGAGGTCACGGAAGACATTGTTGACAAATGCCTGGAAGACTGCAGGGGCGTTACACAGACCAAAGGGCATTACAAGGTATTCGTAATGCCCAGAACTTGTGTTGAAGGCGGTCTTTTATTCATTGCCTGGAAAGATATGAATCAGATTGTATGCCCCACATAAATCCAACTTGGTGAAAAAGCGAGCATCCTGGAGCGAGTCATACAGTTCAGTGATCACTGGAATGGGATAGCGATTCTTGATAGTTATGTTGTTCAAGGCCCTGTAGTCGATGCAGGGTCTGAGCCCACCATCTTTCTTACTGACGAAAAAGAAGCCTGCCCCGGCAGGAGAGGAGGAAGGGCGAATGAAAACTTTAGCTAGGTTCTCTTGGATGTACTCCTATATGGATTTAGCTTCAGCTTTGGAGAGTGGATAATTCCTCCCTTCAGGAAGTTTAGCTCCAGGAAAGAGGTCGATCTTGCAGTCATAAGGACGGTGGGGTGGCAGCACGTCGGCTGCTTTTTTCTCAAACACATCTGCAAAGTCTGCATATACTGAAGGAAGGTTTGGAGGAGTCTTTATACTGGCAATGGGAATGCGCAGCAGAGGAGTGACTTTAGCAAGGCAGGAGTGGAAACAGGAGGTACCCCAGGAGGCCAGTTGTCCCTCAGCCCAGTCAAACTGGATTGTGTACATGAAGCAATGGAAGACCAAGGATGACAGGCTGTGCTGGGGAATGAATGACCTCGAACTGCAGCTGTTCGGTATGAAGGACACCTACAGTCAGGGTCAAGCCTGAATCAATGAAGGAAAGTAAGGGTTACCGGTACCAGGATCCGAGAGGAGTGAGGGGATTTAGTAGAGATCATGCTTAGAGGTACCCCTGTGTTATACCCTAAGCATTGGCTTTTCCCGGCCGAATGTCACAGTCCTTTAGTTTGTGGGTGTTAGAACCACAATAAAAGCATAGTCTCAATCTCCTTCTTCTCTGTTTTTCTGACCCTGAAGGTTTGAAGGAGGAGAGATCCATGGGTTCCTCCACTGAGGTAACTGGAGCTGCTGAAGGGGTAGAGGATACTGCCAATACTGGACAAACAGGAGGATGGGAGGGGAGGACCCTCCTTGTTCTGTCTCTCTCGGCTTTTCTCTCCTGAAAGCGAGAGTCCAGACTGATACAAAGTGCTATAAAGTCATCCAAAGAAGAAGGAATATCATGATAAGTGAGTTCATATTTGATGCGTTCATGCAGACCCCTCCTAAAGGCTGCCTTAAGAGCACTACCATCCCAAGTGGTTTCAAGCGCCAAGGTGCGAAACTCGATGGCAAATTGTGCCACAGTTCTATTGCCCTGGTGGAGATCCAGGAGAGAATACTCTGCAGCAGAGGTACGGCCAGAAGTCCCAAACACAGAAGATAATGCACAAATGAAATCATCAGCATCATGGAGGAGTGGAGCGTTCTGTTCCAAAAGAGGAGAGACCCAGCTAGGGCCTTGTCTTTCAGCAAGGAAATGATAAAGGTGACCCTTGACGGGTGAGACTGAATTTGTGAGGATCATTGCGGAAGTGCAGCCTGCATTGGTTAAGAAACCCCTGCAATCAGTAGTACCTTCATACTTGTCAGGCAAAGGTATCCGGGGTATACTTCCAGAAGCAGAGGAAGAAGTCGCAGTACTAGGAGTAGGGACTGGCGGTGAAACAACAGGAGCGGTATTCCTCGCTGTAACTAGTAAGGAGAGTTGAGCGGTAATAGCCTCTAGCTTGGAATCCATATTCTTCAACTGTGTGGTATGGGTTCCCAACATCTGTCCCTGAAGGTAAACAGCTTGTGCCACCTTATCTGGTTCCATGGCCCAAGTATAATGTAATGCTCATGGGATACTCCTCTATCAGACCGAACTCGGCCAGTAGTCTTGTTATCCCGGCGTCAAGCCGGAATGATAGGGAATACCCCAGAGCAGAGAAAGTTAGGAAGATGAGGAAGATGGCACTCACCACAGGCAGGACAGTCCCCAGCAGCAGAGGCAGAGCAGCTGAAGGCAAATCACTAGAATGGTCAGGCAGGCAGGGCTTGGCAACAGTAAAGCAATCCAAGGGCAAACCACTAGAATGGTCAGGCAGGCAGGGTTTGGCAACGGTAAAGCAGTCCAGGGATACACCACTAGAATGGTCAGGCAGGGTTTGGCAACAGTAAAGCAGTCCAAGGGCAAACCACTAGAATGGTCAGGCAGACAGGGTTTGGCAACAGAAAGGCAATCCAGTACAATAGGGGTTAAAGAGGCAGAGTGGTCAGACAAGCAGAGTTCAGCAGCGGTATATCAGTCCAGCAATTTAGAGGTTATCCGGCAGAGTAGTCAGGCAAGCAGAGTTCAGCAGCAGTAAATCAATCAGAGTATAAACGATCTATCACACCCAGGAGCACACAAGGTAACACCTATACTTGGGCAGTGATAGATCGATAAGACAACATTTAAATAGGCGTAGGATTCGCGCCCAGGCTTTAGGACTGGAATGAGAGAGAGGAGCGTGCGGCGGTGACGTCAGCGCTGCACGCCTCCGGACCCGACACAGCCCCTGGCAACGGTCGTGTTTGTGTTAGCTGTAATTTTCATCTTACTCATTTACTGTACCCCACATATTATATACAGTTTTTCTCGCCATTAAAGGGACTTTATAAAGATACCATTATTTTCATCATATCTTATAATTTACTATAAAAAGAATTATAAAATATGATGAAAACATTGAAAAAACCCACAATTTTTCTAACTTTGACCCACAAAATCTGTTACACATCTACAACCACCAAAAAACAACCATGCTAAATAGTTTCTAAATTTTGTCCTGAGTTTAGAAATACCCAATGTTTACATGTTCTTTGCTTTTTTTTGCAAGTTATAGGGCAATAAGAACAAGTAGCACTTTGCTATTTCCAAACCATTTTTTTTTTCCAAAATTTGCATAAGTTACATTTTAACACTGATATCTGTCAGGAATCCCTGAATAACCCTTCACATGTATATATACACCATTTCACCGCCAAAAGCGATCAAATAAAAAAAATCGTTCACTTTTTTACTAACTTTTTCACAAACTTTAGGTTTCTCAATGAAATGATTTACAAACAGCTTGTGCAATTATGGCACAAATGGTTGTACATGCTACTCTGTGATCCCCTTTGTTCAGAAATAGCAGACATTTATGGCTTTGGCATTACTTTTTGATAATTAGAATGCCGCTGAATGCGCACCACACTTGTATTATGCCCAGCAGTGAAGGGGTTAATTAGGTAACTTGTAGGGTGCTTATAGGGTTAATTTTAGCTTTAGTGTAATGTAGTAGACAACCCAAAGTTTTGATCTAGGCCCATTTTGGTATATTTCATGACACTATTTCACCGCCAAATGCAATCAAATAAAAAAAAGTTAACTTTTTCACTAACTTTAGGTTTCTTACTGAAATGATTTACAAACAGCTTGTGCAATTATGGCACAAATGGTTGTAAATGCTTCTCTGGGATCCCCTTTGTTCATAAATAGCAGACATATATGGCTTTAGCATTGCTTTTTGGTCATTAGAAGGCTGCTAAATGCTGCTGCGCACCACACTTGTATTATGCCCAGCAGTGGCGGGGTTAATTAAGTAGCTTGTAGGGCGCTTGAAGGGTTAATTTTAGCTTTAGTGTACAGTTCAGTCTACCCCCTGACCCTCCCTAATAGCTTTCTTCCCCCTCCCCCACCCCACAAATGTCCCCCCCATCTTAAGTAAAAAAAAACGTTTGTTTTTTAAGAAACAATTTTAATTATATATTTTCTGCAGTGTAGGATCCACCTTTACCACCCAACCTTCCTGAGCCCCTCCAAACAGCTCTCTAACCCTCCCCCCTCTCACTATTTGGTGCCATTTTGGGTACTGGCAGCTGTCTGCCAGTACCCACTTTTCAAAATGATGTGCCCTTTTTTATATAAATATTTATTTTTCTGTAGTGTAGCTGCCCCCCTCAATACCCCCCTCCCCCTCTACCACATCCCTTCTTTAAAACATAATTTCTCCTCTCCCAACACCCACTCCCACCATCCGCTCTTACTAAGATTTAGATGCACATATTAGTGCAGATTGCGGGTGCGCGCGCACGCTCCCGCATGCTCCGGGAACTGATCCGACATTGCTCCCAACTTTTTTTATTTTTTCTTACAGCATTAGAAAGGTAAGTATATTTAAAAATGAGGCCAGGGATGGGGCTGCACAAGTGATTGTGCAATATTAACTGCTTAGATGCGCATGATGAGGCATTCTCCACATGCACATCTCTCCTGCAGTGTGGATGACAAACACAGATTTGTCATCCAGGGGTCCCCCTTCTAATCTGGATCTTGGGGCTGTTTGGACATATTTCCCCTCTTCTAAATGAGGGGTCACCTGCCCCACTAGAAACAAAATGATTTGTAGTGGTGGTTTAGGGGGGCTACTACAGAGCCCCTATCTCCCTGACAGCTTTTTATTAGAAGCATATGAGACCCCTCATGTGAAAGAGGGACTTTCCTTCTAATTTTCATTTAATCAGCATGGTAATCATGTTCACCTGCCCCAAGTAGGCAGCCTTACTGTGTTTGAGAAAGGGTGGGGGCACTTTAAGAGCTTCCATCCCCCAACTTAAAACACAAATGGGTATCAAACACCAGTTTAAAAGAGGGATATTCCCAGTTACAATGTGGGATCTCATACCCCTGTCAGGTAATTGTCATTTTTCTGCCAGTCACATTCCTAAATGGTGCCCCTATCCCGTAAAGACAGCATACAGGGCACACACAAACACGAAAGGGGTAGTGCCTCACATGAAAAGGGGATTGCCCATAATAAAATGAGCTTTCTTATGCCCCCTTTATTAGTAGGTGGTTGCCATATAAATGGAAATCATCTGGGCTATGAAAGGGGAAACATGCGCCCTAAAATATACTCTACAACACGGCAAGTGACCCTTCTTTTTAAAAAGTTAAGCCACTCTTTGATAGTATGAGTCACATGCCCAGGTGGTTATAATGTAAACAGTGATCACCTTAACCATAAGCATATGGAAAAACATCAAGGTGGGGGTGGTATCCCATATGTTGGCCCCCACAATACATACATATAAATGAGACCCCTTTTTTGATGATTGTCATAATAATGACAAATATATATCAGCTTTGGTTATATTTTTGGGGCTTTGATGCTTTTTAAGAGGCCTTTCCATCTAAAGGGGAGGAGATTCCACGGCTTCATTCATTACTTGTGGGAATTAAGAACCTGGCTACCAGGAGGAGGCAAAGACACCCCAGCCAAAGGCTTAAATACCTCCCCCACTCCCCTCATCCCCCAGTCATTCTTTGCCTTTCATCACAGGAGGTGGCAGAGAGGTGCCGGAAAATCGGAGGTCTCTTATGAGGGGTTCTACCCTTTGCTATGGGACAGGAGTTTAAGTAGCCCTTCAAGATTCTCGGTTGAGGGCATGGGTCCGACTGTTACCCCTTCGTGAGAGATTGCTTGGCCACCTGATTTTGCGGATCAGCTTGAAACGTCATCGGCAACCGGAGGGGTGGTACAATGACGAGGCCCATTCCGACGCTTCGGAAGGGGCCCTTTCGGGGTCGGAGTCCATTTTATCTAAACCTCCGGTAGAGGAGGAGCCCGGTTTTAGGTTTAAGATGGAGAACTTGCATTTCTTACTAAAGCAAGTAGTGGCTACTTTGGAGGTTCTGGAGTCGAACCTTCCAGAAGAGCCCTCCATTCCTAAATTAGATAAGGTCTACGAGGACAGGGTGGTTTCTCAGACTTTCCCGGTGACCGTCAAGATGGCGAACATTATAAAGAACGACTGGGAGCGGTTAGGTTCTTCCTTTTCCCCCTCTTCTCATTTTAAAAAGCTTTTCCCCGTCCCGGAGGCCCAGCTGGAGTTGTGGGGAACCATTCCCAAGGTGGATGGGGCCATCTCAACGCTCGCTAAGCACAAGACGATTCCTTTAGAGGATTGTTCTTTGTTCAAGGAGCCTATGGATAAAAAGTTGGAAAACATGTTACGAAAGATGTTTCAACACACAGGTTGTTTTTTTCAACCGGCAGCGGCGGTTGCTGGGGCTGCGTCATATTGGTGCAATGCCTTATTTGTTATGATTGAGGACAAACCCTCTTTCGAGGAGGTGCAGGAGAAGATTAAGGCCCTAAATGTGGCCAATTCCTTCATTCGTGACGCTAATATGTAAATTATCCGCCTCAATGCTAAGGTATCAGGTTTTTCGGTTCTAGCACGCAGGGCTCTGTGGATAAAATCGTGGTTGGCGGACATGACCTCTAAGACGAGGCTGCTGTCTTTGCCTTTTAAGGGCAAGATCCTGTTCGGTCCAGGTCTGAACTCTATCATATCCACGGTTACAGGAGGCAAGGATGCCTTCCTTCCCCAGGATAAGAAGGCGAAACCTAAGGGTTCTAATTTTCGTCCCTTTCGTGGGGATAAGACGCAGCGCCAACAGCCCTCAGCTAAAGCGGATCAACCTAAGGGTTCCTGGAAGCCTGCCCAAGTCTGGAACAAGTCTAAGCAGGACAAGAAGCCCGCAGAGACTGTCTGCATGAAGGGGCAGCCCCCGACTGGTCTGTGGACCGAGTGGGGGGGCAGATTGTCCCCTATTCTTAGACGACTGGTTGCAGGACGTCCAGGACCCCTGGGTTCTGGAGGTAGTCGCCCAGGGTTACAGGATAGGGTTCAAGTCCTCTCCGCCCAGGGGCAGATTCCTTCTGTCAAACCTGTCTTCAAGGCCGGAAAAAAGAGAGGCCTTTCTGGGTTGTGTGCCGTATCTCTCCACTCTAGGGGTTATTGTACCAGTACCCCATGCAGAAAGGGGTCTAGGGTATTACTCCAATCTATTCATGGTCCCGAAGAAAGAGGGCACGTTCCGCCCGATTCTGGACATCAAATGTTTAAACAAGTTCCTGTTTGTTCCATCATTCAAAATGGAAACGATCATATCCATTCTGCCCTTAGTTCAAGAGGGGCAGCTCATGACCTCTATAGACTTGAAGGATGTCTACCTTCATGTTCCGATACACAGGGACCATTTCAGGTTCCTCAGATTTGCTTTTCTGGATCAGCATTTCCAGTTCGTGGCTCTCCCCTTCTGTCTGGCGACGGCCCTGAGAGTCTTTACGAAGGTCCTGGGGGCCGTTGTACCAGTAGCCAGATCCCAGGGCATTGCGGTGGCGCCCTACCTGGACGACATCCTGGTTCAGGCGCTGTCATTCCATCTGGCAGAGGCCCACACCAGGGCCCTGCTGCAGTTACTTCAATCTCATGGTTGGAGGATCAATCTCGAGAAGAGTTCTCTGGTTCCCAGTACCAGGGTAGAGTTCTTGGGCACGATCATAGATTCTGTGTCCATGAAGATTTTTCTCACGGACAAGTGATGCATAAAGATGGCCCTTCAGTCTACAGTGAGACTATCTGTAGCTCAGTGCATGGAAATGATTGTGCGCATGGCCTCCAGCAATGACATTCCATTCGCTAGGTTTCATCTCAGACCTCTTCAATTGTGCATGTTGAGACAGTGGAATGGCGATCATTCCGATCTGTCACAGTCGATATACATGGATGCGTGGACTCTGTTTTCCCTCTCCTGGTGAATCCGCCTGGATCACCTGTCCATGGGGACATCCTTCCTGAGACCGTCCTGGGAGATTGTTACCATGGACGCGAGTCTGGCGGGATTGGGAGCTGTTTGGGGTGCCAGAATGGCACAGGGGAAGTGGTCTCGCTTAGTCTCTTCTTCCAATAAATATTCTGGAGCTTCGAGCGATCTACAATGCTCTGAAAGCGTGGCCTCATCTGGGGGACTTCAGCTTTATCCGGTTCCAGATAGACAATATTACCTCAGTGGCTTACATCAACCACCAGGGGGGCACGAGGAGCTCCCTGGCAATGAGTGAGGTGTCTCTGATCCTGGAGTGGGCGGAGACCCACAACTGTTTGCTCTATGCGATCCACATCCCGGGTGTGGAGAACTGGGAAGCGGCTTTTCTCAGCAGGCAGACTTTTCATCCGGGGGAATGGTCTCTTCACCCCGAAGTGTTTGCGGCGATCTGTATCAGATGGCGGACGCATGGCTTCAAGGTTGAATTGCAAGCTTCCCCGATACGGATCGAGGTCAAGGGACCCCCAGGCGGAGCTGATAGACGCGTTAGTGATGCCTTGGGGGTTCGTTCTAGTATACATATTTCCTCCGTTACCGCTTTTTCCTCTGGTAGTGGCTCGTATAAAACGGGAGAGAGTGTCTTCCATTCTGATTGCTCCCTCGTGGCCGAGGAGGACGTAGTTTGCGGATCTGGTGGGGATGTTGTCCTCTCCACAGTGGAGGTTACCCTGTCGCAGGGATCTGCTGGAGCAGGGTCCTTTTCAACATCAAAATCTAGTTTTTCTGAGGCTGCGTGGAGATTGAACGCTTAGTCTTGGCAAAAAGGTTTTTTTTCTGAGAATTTGATTGAAACTCTAGTTCAGGCAAGAAAGCCGGTCACTCGATGCGTCTATCATAAGGTGTTGAGGATTAACTTGTCCTGGTGTGAGAGTCATGGCTACCCTTGGCACAGAGGGTTTGGAGAAGGGTCTCGCCGCTAGTTCCCTAAAAGGACAAATGTTGGCTTTATCTGTTCTGTTGCATAGGAGACTCACAGATCTCCCTGACATCCAATCTTTTGTTCAGGCTCTGTCTCGAATCAGGCCTGATTAGGCAGGCTGCTCCACCTTGGAGCTTAAACTTGGTTCTTAAGGTCTTACAGAGTGTTCCGTTTGAGCCTATGCATTCTCTTGACATAAAGGATCTCTCTTGGAAGGTTCTCTTTCTGTTGGCCATTGCATCGGCACGCAGAGTCTCTGAGCTGGCAGCCTTGCAATATGAGCCCCCTTATCTGGTGTTTCATGCGGATAAGGCTGTTCTTCGCACAGGCTTGGGGTTTCTACCCAAGGTGGTGTCTAACCGTAACATCAATCAGGAGTTGTTCCTTCTTTATGCCCTAACCCTTCTTCTCCTAAGGAGAGGTTACTTCATAATCTGGATGTGGTTTGTGCTTTGAAATTCTATCTTCAGGCCACGAAGGATTTCAGACCATCTAAATCTCTTTTTGTTGTATATTCAGGGAATCACAGGGGTCAGAGGGCTTCTGCTACTTCTTTGTCTATTTGGCTGAGGAGCTAGATCCGCTTGGCTTATGAGATAGCGGGACATAAGCCTCCTCAGAGGATAATGGCTCATTCCACTAGAGTGGTAGCTTCATCCTGGGCCTTCAAAAATGAGGTTTCTATGGAGCAGATTTGCAAGGCGGCTACCTGGTCCTCCTTGCATACCTTCACTAAGTTTTACAAATTTGACGTTTTTGCTTCTGCGGAAGCTGTTTTTGGGAGAAAGGTTTTACAGACTGTTGTGCTCTCAGAGTAAGGGTCCGCCTTTTACCCTCCCAGTTTCATTCAGTGTCCTCTAAAAGCTTGGGTATATGTTCCCACAAGTAATGAATGAAGCCGTAGACTCTCCTCTCCTTTAGATGGAAAACATAAATTATGCTTACCTGATAATTTTATTTCAATCGTGAGGAGGAGAGTTCACAGCCCCCTCCCGTATCTCCGATGGGCGGACCTAAATTTAATATATTCTTCTGGCACTATTTATACCCTGATATTTCTCCTACTGTTCCTTGTTCCCTCGGCAGAATGACTGGGGGATGAGGGGAGTGGGAGAGGTATTTAAGCATTTGGCTGCGGTGTCTTTGCCTCCTCCTGGTGGCCAGGTTCTTAATTCCCACAAGTAATGAATGAAGCTGTGGACTCTCCTCACCACAATGGAAATAAAATTATCAGGTAAGCATAATTTATGTTTTTATTACCCAATCACCATTCGAATATATTATAATACCCCACATTTGAAAAAGGTTTCACAATTAAAATGGAGTTTCATGTCCTTTTAGCTATGAAGTGATTGGCATAAGACTGATAACCTGGCAGTAACCGCTAGGGGTTATGGCTCATAGATAGATGATTATCTGAACTAATAAAAAAAAAAATAATAATTAAAATAAATTGGAGAACTGCAAGAATGTAATCTGGTGATATTTTGTTTTAGTTTTGTTTTAGTTTTTTTCTTTTTTAATATTTTTTGCTTTACTGAGTGATGTTGGACAGGGTAGGAATATGCATACATTCTCAAAATGGGTTAAGCCACCCCTCTGGGAAATCAGAATTTTGTGTAATTTTAATTTTATGTAATATTTGTATGGTTAGATATTGTATACCTACTAATTTTCTGCATAAATTGCAAGATGGCGAATAGTGACAAAATAATATGGTAATTGTTCTCTTTTCTGATTTTTTAATTGAACCGTCTAAAATCCTAAATGTTGCTGTTTTGGAAAGGTGAACTGATGCAAAATGTGAGACAATAAAATGTGTGTGAAAATATTTAGGATATAATGACTTCCCTTTTGAAATTTACGATGTACACCATAGAAAATGACACAAAAATTTTATTTTGCATTTAAAGTGAATGTCAACTTTCATGATAAAGTACCCGGTTTTTAAAAAAACTATTAAAAACAGGGGCACTTTCATTCATGAAAGTTTACATTGCACCGGATTTTACAAATACTTACCTTCTCCTGAAACATCGGATTGCCGATCCCCCGTCTGCTTCTTCCTGCTGTACTTACACAGCAATGGCGAAACTGGCATCCTCCAATCACGGCGTGGCCTTACTAGATGAACGCTCCTGGGGGGGGAAAGCCGTGATTGGAGAGAGCCGGTTTCGTCATTGTATAGTACAGAGGACCTGCAAGTGTGTGATCGTCAGCGTTTCAGGAGAAAATGGTAAGTATTTGTAAAATCAGGTGCAATGTAAACTTTTATGAATGAAAGTGCCCCTGTTTTTAATAGTTTTTTTAAAAAAACAACGGATACTTTATCATGAAAGTTGACATTCACTTTAAAGGGACAGTCAACCCAAATAGTGTTTTCATTTATACATATAAACTCATTTCTCAATGTAGCCCAGTTTTCAAATATATAGTTTTGTCAGTAAAATTACTTACTGTTCGTGCAGCAGCCGTTTCAAAATGTCTGTTAAGCCCCTCTCCTTTTTCGTCATCAGTGTTACTTGTGTAAATTTTCTATCCTACTCGTAACTGGATTTTTGCGCAATGCGCCTCTGGTATTGGTGTTGAAGGGGAACGTTTGAACACAGGCTCATTATCTGTGCGGTTTACAGTGGAAGCGTACCAGTGTCCTGTTTGCTCAACCCTCCGGCTGGCAGAAGTTATCAGCAGTTAGCAGCTTGGATTCTTAGCAGCATTGTGACTTATATGGTATGTCACTGGTGTTGGTGTAAACATTTCATGCGTGTGTGTCTATACAAGTGTGAAGTGTAATGTTTGTCCATCAGCTTGTTATGTCTGGTTATAGAGATAGCTAGAAATACTATTGTTTCTATGGATCTCATTTTTTTTGGACCAAATCTTACTTTCTTAGCCAAACTGTACTGTAGCAAATTGCTCCGTTTGTGGATGGATTTACTGTAGTATATTGCTCTGTTTTTGGATGGATTTACTGTAGCATATTGCTCCGTTTTTGGATGGATTTACTGTAGTATATTGCTCCGTTTTTGGATGGATTTACTGTAGCATATTGCTCTGTTTTTGGATGGATTTACTGTAGCATATTGCTCCGTTTTTGGATGGATTTACTGTAGCATATTGCTCCGTTTGTGGATGGATTTACTGTAGTATATTGCTCTGTTTTTGGATGGATTTACTGTAGCATATTGCTCCGTTTTTGGATGGATTTACTTACTTTGCAGGCTGTTTTTATTATGTAGCAGGATAAGTGGCTTCTTGTTATAACTGCTAGTAAATGGGGTGTTGCACATAGGGTTGCCACCTCCTCCATGTTTTCCTGGACACTTATGAGTTACACATGCTGCAGGTTAAGCAGGGAGGAACCTGTATTGTGCCTCTGGACATCACATAAATAGTGCTGATAGACAGCACAATACATGTTCCTCCCTGCATACCCTGCAGCATGTGTAACTCATAAGTGTCCAGGAAAACATGGCCGAGGTGGCAACCCTAGACTTGCACATAGCAGCAAGTAAAGGAAGTGGAAAAGCAAACGTGTTTTTGTTTTCTGATGGCCTCATGTTGTTTTGGGCATTTAGTCAAACGGTGTAAAAAATGATACCAAAGCATTGAGATATGTATGTATGTGTTGTGCAACACCCCATTCACTAGCAGTGTGTGTAAAAAGCTATTTCTAGGGAAGTAAATAGAAGTGAAAACGTTACTAGCTTTATTTTATCACAATAATTGAATTAAAACAAAGCTATCAGTTCAAGTTTACCATCACTTTAACTTCAAATAATAAATGAATTTTCAACATTTTTGCAGAGCTCTGTTACATTTCCTTTGCTAAGTGAGTGTGTTTCCTGCATTCTCAATCAACATCTTGACCGCTGTTCTCATTCTTTATACAGGTGTGCAAGCTGTGCTTACAACCAGGGTTCCCATGTAGTTTGATGTGCGCATTCTCACCAGACCCAAAATAAACAGTTTATTACAGGTTGGTAAGTACATTCAGCTCATTATATTGTTTTAATACCATCCTGCTGATAAAAGTTCCTAAATAACATTAAATAAAAGTAAACTGAGAATATAAACCAGGCTGTCTGACCCTAGCAGAATGCTTCGAGAAACTTTGTAATATAATTCTGGTAAAAAAAAATGATTTTAATATTATATTTATTAACTCCTTTTACATGAGCTTATCTTTGTATGCTCTGGGTACACCTCTTTTGTGTGAAGGACTTACCTATATACATCATATATTATTTTTTATATAATTGCATTACATTACCCCCTAAAATGGTCAGGACATCTTGTTATTGTTCTCTGTATTCCTTCCTACCTGCAAAAGAAACATGTCATCATCGTGTACAGGGGAGGAGTTTGCTTGATCTCTAGGGAATGTATGAAGACCTCCGGTTCCTCATTGTCACCTGTATTGTTATTATTGTAATTTATTTGTATAGCGCCGTGAAATTCCGTTGTGCAGGGAACAGAGATAGGGCTGTGCAATGACAAGGAATTATGATAAAATACTAAACATAAGAGACTAAACAAATCTAGTACAGGAGGAAGAGTGCCCTGCTCTGGAGAGCTCACAGTCTACAGGTTAAGGGTGCAGAGACATAAGTTTTGGGTTAGTTTGTCACATGGATTCTAGTTGCAGCAGTGAGTCAGTCAGTCTGACAGTCTTAGCCCAGTGACATTATCATCCTTTGTGTGATGAGAAAACATAGAATGAGGAAGTGCCAATTGGCAACCCATATCTTTGCCCCCAACCTATTTACAGGTACATGAGACCTCTTAAAAAGAGCGGAACCTGTCCTTTGAAATGAGGTATACATTCATCAACTGCTACAGCAGTTCAACTGTTTTTCCTGCCTTGGAGAAAGTCCACACACCCCCATTTGCAAAAGAGGGACACTGGACCCTCATTTCAACAAGAATACTCTTTCAAATAAGGGGTCACAATATGTTATAAGACCCCTTGAAAGAGTGGGTCCAACAATTTAAATAAAAGCTGCCAATTGATTGTTATAGTAAACATGATCAGCAGACAGCAACCACTAGCTTCATATTGTTATGTTCTTTAAATTGACATAGATTGACAGCATATAAAATAATTAAATTAATAAATCAGAGACCTACTAGGATGCACTTTTGAGCAACTTTCTAATTTACTCCTGTTATTAATTTTTCTTCATTCTCTTGGTATCTTTATTTGAAAAAGCAGGAATGTAAGCTTGCGAGCCGGCCCATCTTTGGTTCAGCACCTGGGTAGCGCTTGCTGATTGGTGGCTAAATGTAGGTGCTCAGGAGGTGCTCTGTCTCCTTGTCACTGTGCTTTTTGCTGGGGAGGTTGGCAATAAATAATTATTGTGCATTAATTAAACAAAAACAAAAAAAACACTTCCACTCCTGTTCCCGCACCTCCCCTTAAGAGCTCTGGCACTCCCCCACCAGGGGAGGCGCCCCACAGTTTTGGAACCGTGTGATTTTAAAAAGCTTTCCCATAGGATTATAGGATACTTGGGCTCAGGAGCTGCTGATTGGTGGCTGCACATATATGCCTCACCTTATTGGCTCACCTAATGTGTTAACTAGCTCCCAGTAATGCAATGCTGCTGCTTCAACAAAGGTTAACAAGAGAATGAAGCAAATTCAATAATAGAAGTAAACTTGAAAGTTGTTTAAAATATGTATTCTCTATCTGAATCATGAAAGAAAATGTTTGAGTTTCATGTCTTTAATTAGATTTTTTTTCCATTGCTCATTCTAGGTAACTATTTGTTATACCCCCACAAAGGGTAAACGCATAGGTAAAGTCCCGCAGGGTCTTGCAACTGTGCTCCTAATTGGTTGACTGAGCTTTTCCTGCTCATTAGGGAGTTTTTACATATATCCACTTTGCAAGGGTTAAAAAAAACACTATCAAGGGTAATGCTAAAATGGAATGCTCAAGCATATTAGATATTTACCAGTTGTATTGCCAAGTCCAGCTACACTCATTGAAGCACTAGCAATGTATCTAGTTCTTCTCAAATCCGCTTTTAATTTTTCCAGCATCTAAAGTGACAGTGGTATTTTACCCAGAATTCAGTGCTGATGTCATTCTTGGAAATAATCCTCTCACAGGAATTATACTAGTAATGTCTGCATGAGGCACAAAAGCAACTGTAACTCTTTCAGCAAAAGATTAAAATAGTTTTAAAAAGATCTTTCAATTTGTCATTTTCATAGCAGCTGCTCTGCCCTCATTATTCTCATGCAGCCCAGTTCATTGCTATACATTTTATAACAAAAGATTTTAAGCATTTTGAACATGATTCTTGCTGAAACCTGGGATTTTCTTATCTAATCTTTTCTGTTGTGTGTTAGAAACAGGTAAAGTTTGCAAACAGCTGTGGGGAATATATAGCAATGTTAAAAGGACTTTTTAAACCTTTGTTAAATAATAACACTTTAACATTGTTATGTTCCATACCGCCATTTTTGCACACTTTGTGTGCTCCGAATTGTCCTCACAGCAGAGATAGATAAGGGAAAATCTAGCTTTCAAAGCTTGTAACATGGCAATGCCCATTACTTTACGCTTCAACATTTAAACAACTAATAATTTTTATATATATATATATATACATTTCCCAGAAAACATGATTACATACAGCATTTAATTACTATTTTATATCCCTTAAACGGTTTTAAACGATATCTGATAACGTTGGGTTTGTCACGGCTGGTAATTAGAAGCATTTTTTTGCATCTGAAATTGGACCTTTTACTATGTGTTAACATGTGATGTTTCATGAAAAATAGAATACATCTTTTTCTGTTTTAATGTTGGTTAAGGTGTGTCACTAGCACCAATGGAGATGTGGGAATTTCCCTTGTTAGTCTGTCTAATATATCATATAGGATGCATTGTGCACAAACACGTGCTTCATTTTAATTTTGAAATGAACTAAAACAGCTTTAGTGCAATTTTGTTTGTACTATTTTAGACTTGTCTTAAAGGGACAGTGTACTGTATAATTATTTTTACCTTAATGTTTTAGGTTTATTTTTAGATAGTTTTGATATTTGAAACCACAACCAATCAATATGGATTGGGCTTACAGGGAAATCAGATATAATTGTTTATCACTTTATGTACACACACATGCTTCTTTATATTATCTCTTTCTGTAAATTAAAGCTCAACACTTGGGGCCTGATGATCAAAAACTCACTGGCATGGGGAGAAATCTCGCCAAATTTTTGGAGGCATTTTTTTGAGAATTATTTTGCAATGTAGGTGTCTCTCCACATCTAGAGATAAACCACTTTTAAGAAAAAAAAATTGCCTTTTTAAAAGTCTTTGAGGGATCTTGTGATACTGACGAAGACATATTATATCATCTTGCCAGAGCGTAGAGGATTAAATCATCAGGCGCTTAGAGAGAACAATTGGAAATTTAACATTTTATTGCTTATCTCTTCTACCTCCTCCTGGGAGTGTAATTTCTTATGCTGACTATGTTTACACAGCTTTTCTTTAAACTTTCAGTATAGGCAGAGAAAATAAAGTAAAATTAACTATTTGTAAACAATTTAGTACACTCCAGCAGGTAAAATTGATCACTGGGAACAAATTAAAGGGACCTTAAACTGCGGGACCCAACTACCTTAGAATGGTTACTACTCACTATGTTATTGCATTTCATCCTGTTCCTGCAGCTCTTTTCAAATCACGTCTCCCGTTTTAATAGCTTAAAGGTGCCAGGTACCTCTTTGAATGGGAGGCTGCCATATATTTCCTATTTTTATAATGTGCTTCAGTTTAGGGTGCATGATACAAAGCAGGAGCTTTACATTTTTACACAGTTTTACAGTTACACAAAATATATTTAAGAACATTACTCAGCATTATTATAGAGCAATGCAGCCACTGCATAAATGTAAAGTTCCTGCTTTTGTATCAAGCACATTATCCAGCTGTAAAAATTGGCAATATTACTGATCTATGCATGTGCACAGCTTCTGTCGCAGTTTGTGAGAATACCTGAGCTCCAAGATGGCAGCATCCAGTATAAAGAGGTAAGGCTTCAGTATCTGGCACCTTTACGTTATTAAAACAAGAAAACTGATTTGAAAAGAGCTGCCGGAATAGGATGAAATGCAATAACATGGCGAGTAGTTACTATTCTTTGGTAGTTCTGCACAGCAGTTTAATGTCCCTTTAAATGGGAGAAAGAAATAGGGTATACTGTCCCTTTGAAGGGACACTCAAGTCAAAATTAAACTTTCATGACTCGGAGCATGCAATTTTAAACAACTTTCCAATTTACTTCCATTAACAATTTGCACAGTCTTTTTATATACCAGCTCATACTGAGCATGTGCAAGAATTCACAGAATATACATATATATATATATATATATATATATATACACTGTATATATATTTCTGATTTACTGATGACTCACATGATACAGGGGTAGTGGAAAAAGACATAGCTTTGAACAGAAAAAAAATCTACTCCTCTTTTTGTCATGCATGTATTGATTATGCCAGTCCTTTAAGAGCTGTTTTTATATGCATGAAAGGTATTTTTGACTATAGTATCCCTTTAAACACATTCACTGAAAGCTGATGGGGTCCATATAATTTTTTTTGTTTCTCCTGAATAGTAAAAAATGTCTTTTAAAACCATTTTTTTCTCTCCTTGTGTATCATGGTGTCTTGTAGTGACAGTTGCATGCTGTGAACTCGGCAGTAGCGGAAACAAGCTACACCATTTCTTTTATAAACCAAAGAGATTGTTCTGTTTCCTGTTCGGCTAGAGGAAAATAGCCATGTGCATTGCTGATATGGGATATTTCAAGGAAAGGGAAAAGCTTTTGTTTCTATGAAGCAAGAGTGGCAAAAGTACTTTTGTTTTTCCTTCTTAACAAAATATTTCTGCCTTAGATCTATACAGTTGTACAAAACTCTTTATCCAAACCCTTTCCCCAAACTGGTTGGGACCGAAAAATGTTTAATTTTAGAATAGTTTTATATTTGCGTTGGTAAAATGAAACGGGATGGATGAACGATAATACAGTACTGTAATCAGAATGGTAATACTTATTTTTTTAAAATAAATATAGACTAGCATTTGCATTTTAAAATGTAAACATCAGACCAAAAACACAAGGAGAGAGGATTGTAACTTGCCGGCAGGGAAAATGTTAATATTTAATCATTTAATTTAGAAAAAAATATTAATGGAAAAGTCTGGATTTCATGACAATACGAGTAAATTAGAAAGTTGCTTAAAATGGGGCTTCCGGTTGGATGTAGGCAACAATATGTAGTTGACAGCGTGTTCTGTCTGAGAAGGGCGATGATCCATCACACCGCAGTGTTCGAACTCCCATAGGCAGAGCCGGATTGGGCAGCCGGGATACCCGGAAAAATCCCGGTGGGCCGGCAGCTCAGCTGCCAGCTGGGCAGGGCCAGGGAGGACTCAGGAATCATATGCGGTAAATAATGCGGGCCGGGTCAGGTGGGGCGGGCCGGCGGCTTACATGATGTCACAACACTGAGTGAGTTGAATGACCACATGACCTGGATAGTGGAGGAAGCCTCAGCCTGGGAGCGGCTGCGTCAGTGAGCCGAGCCGTTGTTGAGTACTGTAAGTTGCTGCAGCAGGCTGAGGTCACGTGTTGGAGCAGCAAGGAATGAAGAAAGACGGCGGGACCGGTGGCAAGCAACTTGGGCAGCAGCAAAGCAGAGGCAGGCAGCAGGCACATTCATTCAGTTCAAGATGATCAACACAAATTCACGATCATATATGTAGTATTATTTTTTTAATAATTATTATTGTGAACAGTGAATGTGAAGGTGCTGAATTCTTGGGGAATAGGTTTTTCAAGCAGGGGTCTACCTTGCACTGCGTGCACACGGTTACTGACAAGCACCCTGGACAGTGCAGTCTGCTGCCATATATATAGAAAATGCTATAGCCTTATTTATAGACAGTGCGGCAACTTAAAAATCTATTCTATCTTGTCAACTTCAAATGAAATGAGTGGGTTTGGACTCTAGTCTTTTTTAGCCCCATGCAGGGCCGGATTGGGCCATGAGCCAAAGGGGGTGGGGCTGACTTGGGGGGTGGGGCTGATCTGGGGCGGGGCTCGGGCGGGCCATACAAATTTTCAGGGCCGATCTGATTTCCCAGTCCGGCCCTGCCCATAGGCAGTATCAAGGGTATACACCGGGACACGGGACCTAGACGGATCTGAACGCTTGCAAGTCCATAATTGCTGAATGGCTCAGTTGCAGAGCCGCTTCTGTTGGGCAACGAAACAGGGTGGCTGAAGGGGATGTCTAAATACTAGTCCCAGTACAGCGTTTCTTCTTCGTGCTTCCCACTAGTAGTGGGCTGACAGTTGGCGTGGTCGTGAGGAAACTATTAACCTATGAGGTGACCAAGGTTCCAGGATGGTCAGGATAACCTGGTAAAGTGGATTTGCACTAACGCAGCTACCTGAGTATCGGTAGGGGGTCCAACCTGATGATCCAGAGTTTGTGTACGGCTGACACTAATGGATATAGGTGTCCCTCTCAGGAACTAAGGGGTTAATGCCTGCATTACAGAGATGTGTGCTATGTGAAGAGTAACTTAACCGCAAGTATAAAACTGCTCTGTATACTTCTATGTGGGAGACTTGACGAAGGAGCCTGTCTACCTATGTGAGATTTGAGCTCTTTTCCAAAACTATTCACGATAAGCAAGAAGGGAGCACCGCCCTTAGTAATCTTTCAAATACATTGTATCTTACATAATACGCAAAAAAAGGTTAAAAAAAAAAAAAAAGAGGAGATTGTGGTTAAATACATCTGTCTGGTGATAAGTTTGTAAGATGGCTAAATATATATGATATCTGCATGAGAAATGTGAGGTCAGCATTTAATAGACTTTATATAGATTTGTTTCAGTGGTTTTCAGAAGATGGCAACACTAGGCAGCTTGAAGTGCAATTAAGCTAAAAACTCACAATTGCAGTTTTTCAAGGTGTAAAGTTTATAACCTTTTAAAAGACTCTTGGCTAGATTACGAGTTGTGCGTTAAGGTAAAAAAGCAGCGTTAAGAGATCCCAACGCTGCTTTTTTACGCCCGCTGGTATTAAGAGTGTTGCAGGTTTAGGGTCACCGCACACTTTTTTGGCCTTACCGCAAAACGACTTATGTAAACTTCGTAAAGTCTTTTTTCTATGGGATTTCCATACGGCCAGCATTACAAGTCTGTCCTGGGAGTCCAAAAAGTGAGCGGTACACCCTACCCTGTCAAGAGTCCTAACGCATTTAAAAGTCAGTAGTTAAAGGGACATAATACTCATATGCTAAATCACTTGAAACTGATGCAGTATAACTGTAAAAGGCTGACAGGAAAATATCACCTGAGCATCTCTATGTAAAAAACGAAGATATTTTACCTCACAATCTCCTCAGCTCAGCAGAGTAAGTTCTGTGTAAAAAGTTATACTTCACCTGCTCCCAGCTGCAGGTAAAAAATAAAAAAAAAATGAAGAAATGAAGTGCAGCCAATCAGCTTCAGCAGTGCTGAGGTCATGAACTCTTTTACTGTGATCTCATGAGATTTGACTTAACTCTCATGAGATTTCATAGTAAGCTTCCTTTACCTGATTGGTGAAATAATATGAGAGTGCACGAGGCTCATCCCCTAAGCTGTCCTAGGACAGACACACTAAAATGCTGCTTAGAAATACTTTACAATGGGATGTGGCTACTGAGGAACTTTTGAGGTAAAATATCTTTCTTTTTTACATAGAGATGTTCAGGTGATATTTTCTAGTCAGCTTTTTACAGCTATACTGCATCACTTTCAAGTGTTTTAACATTTGGGTATTATGGCCCTTTAAGAGTTTTATGGTACTACGCTGCAACATAAAATTCATAACTAAAGTGCTAAAAAGTACACCAATAAACTACCTATTAACCCCTAAACCGAGGCCCTCCCGCATCGCAAACACTAAAATAAAATGTTTAACCCCTAATCTGCCGCTCCGGACACCGCTGCCACCTAAATTATATTTATGAACCCCTAATCTGCTGCCCCCAGCGTCGCAGCCACCTACATTATATTTATTAACCCCTAATCTCCGGTCCCCAATGTCGCCACAACCTAATTACACTTATTAACCCCTAATCTGCTGCCCCTAACGTCGCAACCACTATAATAAACATATTAACCACTAAACCGCCGCACTCCTGCCTCGCAAACATCAGTTAAATATTATTAACCCCCTAATCTGCCGTCCCTAACATCGCTGCCACCTACCTACATTTATTAACCCCTAATCTGCCGCCCCCAACGTCTCTGCCACTATACTAAATATATTAACCCCTAAACCTAAGTCTAACCCTAACACCCCCTAACTTAAATATAATTAAATTAAATCGAAATCAAACCTACTATTAATAACTAAATAATTCCTATTTAAAACTAAATACTTACCTGTAAAATAAACCCTAAGCTAGCTACAATATAACTAATAGTTACATAAATAAATTAACTAAATTAACAACAATTAAATAAATTAAATTAAATTAGCTAAAGTACAAAAAAACAAACGCTAAATTACAGAAAATAATAAACAAATTACAAGATATTTAAACTAATTACACCTAATCTAATAGCCCTATCAAAATTAAAAAAAAGCCCCTCCAAAATAAAAAAAAAACCCTAGCCTAAACTATCAATAGCCTTTAAAATGGCCTTTTGCAGGGCATTGCCCCAAAGTAATCAGCTCTTTTACCTGTAAAAAAAAATAAACAACCCCCCAACAGTAAAACCCACCACCCACACAACCAACCCCCCAAATAAAATACTATCTAAAAAAAAACTAAGCTCCCCATTGCCATTGAAAAGGGGATTTGGATGGGCATTGCCCTTAAAAGGGCATTTAGCTCTTTTGCGGCCAAAACCCTAATCTAAAAAGAAAACCTACCCAATACACCCTTAAAAAAACCTAACACTAACCCCCTGAAGATCGACTTACACTTCTGAAGACCGGACATCCATCCTCAAGGTAGCGGCAGAAGTCTTCATCCAACTGGGCCGAAGTCTTCATCCAAGCCAGGCGAAGTGGTCCTCCAGACGGGCAGAAGTCTTCATCCAGACGGCATCTTCTATGTTCATCTATCCGGCGTGGAGTGGGTCCATCTTCAAGACATCCGACGTGGAGCATCCTTTTCTTCCGACGCCTACCCGACGAATGAAGGTTCCTTTAAGTGACGTCATCCAATATGGCGTCCCTTAGATTCCTATTGGCTGATAGAATTCTATCAGCCAATCGGAATTAAGGTAGAAAAAATCCTATTGGCTGATGCAATCAGCCAATAGGATTGAGTTCAATCATATTTTCTGATCCAATCAGCCAATAGGATTGAGCTTGCATTCTATTGGCTGATTGGAACAGCCAATAGAATGTGAGCTCAATCCTATTGGCTGATCCAATCAGCCGCTCAGCGTCGGATGGATGAAGATAGAAGATGCCGTCTGGATGAAGACTTCTGCCCGTCTGGAGGACCACTTCACCCGGCTTGGATGAAGACTTCGGCCTGGTTGGATGAAGACTTCTGCCGCTTCCTTGAGGATGGATGTCCAGTCTTCAGAACTGTAAGTCGATCTTCAGGGGGTTAGTGTTCGGTTTTTTTAAGGGTGTATCGGGTGGGTTTTATTTTTTAGATTAGGGTTTGGGCCGCAAAATAGCTAACTGCCCTTTTAAGGGCAATGCCCATCCAAAGGCCCTTTTCAGAGCAGTGGGGAGCTTAGTTTTTTTTAGATAGTATTTTATTTGGGGGGTTGGTTGTGTGGGTGGTGGGTTTTACTGTTGAGGGGGTTGTTTGTATTTTTTTTACAGGTAAAAGAGCTGATTGCTTTGGGGCAATGCCCTGCAAAAGGCCCTTTTAAGGGCTATTGATAGTTTAGTTTAGGCTAGGTTTTTTTTTTATTTTGGGTGGGCTTTTTTATTTTGATAGGACTATTAGATTATGTGTAATTAGTTTAAATATCTTGTAATTTTAGCTAGGTAGTTATTAAATAGTTAATAACTATTCTACCTAGTTAAAATAAATACAAACTTGCCTGTAAAATAAAAATAAACCCTAAGATAACTACAATGTAACTATTAGTTATATTGTAGCTAGCTTAGGGTTTATTTTATAGGTAAGTATTTAGTTTTAAATAGGAATTATTTAGGTAATGATAGGAATTTCTAGATAGATTTATTTAAATTATATTTCAATTAGGGGGTGTTAGGGTTAGACTTGCAGGTGTCTGCGATGTCGGGGTGGCAGATAAGGGTTAATAAGTAACAAGATTAGGGGTGTTTAGACTCTGGGTTCATGTTAGGGTGTTAGGTGTAGACATAAGTTTTAGTTCCCCATAGGAATCAATGGGGCTACGTTACTGAGTTTTACGCTGCTTTTTTTGCAGGTGTTAGACTTTTTCTCAGCCGGCTCTCCCCGTTGATTCCTATGGGGAAATCGTGCACAAGCACTTACGACCAGCTCACCGCTGACTTAAGCAGCACTGGTATTGGAGTGCGGTAAGGAGCAAAATTTTGCTCAACGCTCACTTCTTGTCTTTTAACGCCGGGTTTGTAAAAACCTGTAATATCAGCGCTGCAGGTAAGTGAGCGGTGAGAGAAAACTGCACGTTAGCACCGCACAGCTCAAAATGAAAAACTTGTAATCTGGCTGTCTGTTAGCCCCAACTATAGAGAGCAATTCAAAAGGCTGATTTTGTGACTTCTTCAAATATTACTGGAATTTATGTTAAATGCCTAATTTTTGATGTGAAAGAAATATTATCTTTCACATGATGGCTTAAAGTTTATTATTAAGAGAAAGATGAGCTTTGTAATTAAACTGGTTTTTCACCAAGTATAGGGTTCATACAAAGATTGAATATATTTATTTATAAAATATTTTACCAGGAAGGATACATTGAGATTTCTCTCGTTTTCAGGTATGTCCTGGGTCCACAAAACATTGCATTGATACAGTAGGGTACAATAAAATACAAAAACAATATTAATACACAATATATACAAAATTTAACATAGAACAAGTAGGAAATATATAATCAACCATGACAGGTGCATTCTGTTTTGAGATATGTAGAGAGGGGTCTCTTAATGGATTTTCGGCTTGGGGAAGGTTTGAAAGTGTGTGGGAGGTCGTTCCATAATTGTGGTGCTCTGTAGGAGGATCGAGCTGCTTTCTTTTTGTATTGAGGCAAACTAAGTAATGTGTTGGTACTGGATCGGAGGTTATAGGAGGTAGGAATAGCCGGGGAGAGCATTCTGCTCAGGAAAAGCTCTTAAACAGAAGGCTGGAAAGATGGAGGGTTCGTCTGAATTTCAGTGACAGCCAGTTTAGTTCTTTTAGCATGTCACAATGGTGGGTCCTGTAGTTACATTGTAGCACAAAGCGGCAGAACGAGTTATACAATGCATTAACTTTATAAAGGTGAGTTTGCAGTGCAGGTGCATATACTACATCCCCATAATCAATGATTGGCATCAGCATTTGCTGTACAATCTTTTCCTTTACTGTAGGGCTTAGGCAGGATTTGTTTCTGTATAGGGCACCTAGTTTTGGATAAATTTTAGATGCAAGTTTTTCTATGTGGAGGCCAAAACATAGATTGGGGTCTAACAACATACCCAAGTATTTGAAAGAGTGGACTGCAGTCAGTGTGCAATTTGATTTTGTTTTGATGCATATATAGGAATTTTCTAGTTTGTTTAATTTAGGTACCATTCCAAAGATCATTGTGACAGTTTTGTCAGTGTTTAGGAAGAGTTTGGTTTTTTAGATCCACTTTTCTACCTCTGTAAACTGGTCTTGGAGCACTGTCTCAAACTGCGGTAGATCGGATTTGCTTGCATAGATTACTGTATCGTCTGCGTACATGTGTACAGTTGAGGATTTGCAGATATTAGGAAGATAATTTATAAATAATGGGAATAGGAGGGGGGCCGAGAATGGAACCTTGGGGAACACCACACGTGACTGGGAGAGGGAGGGAGTCGCTGTCAGAAATGGAGACATATTATGATCGATCTGATACATATGATCGAAACCAGGTTAGTGGACGATCAACAATACCTGAGTTTTTCAGTTTGAGTAGTAGAATGTCATGGTCTGCTGTGTCAAAGGCCTTTGCAAAATCAAGGAAAATAGCTCCAGTTAGGTCTCCTTGTTCCATGTCAGTTTAGATGTCATTGCAAACTTTTAGGAGGGCAGTTGTAGTGGAGTGATTCGTGCGAAAACCTGATTGATCAGGGGTCAGATAGTTAGATTGTTGGTAATACTCACATAGTTGCGTATGGACGCATTTTTCTAAGATTTGTGACAATACTGGGAGCAATGATATTGGGCGATAGTAAGAAACCAAGGTTATCTCACCACTTTTATGGATAGGCACTACTCTTGCAGTCTTCCAAAGTTTGGGTATGTATCCTCACACCAAGGATTCGTTAATTAGGGTTGTGACAGGTTTAGCAATTGCCGGCACCCTGAGCTTCAACAGCATTGCTAGGATTTGATCAGGTCCAGACTGTTTTTTTAGATTATTAAGGTGTTTCTTAAAGACATTGATGGGTACAGGTCTAAAATTGAACTTCTCTTTATTGGATCTTTGCAGATTTAGTGGTGCCTGATCCACATTTGTAGTTTCAGGATGTGTGTAATTTATTAGTTTGTCAATCAGGGTGGTGGAGCATCCAACAAAATAATTGTTAAAGTGAATGTAAATTTTGATGCTAAAGTGCCCGGTTTTTAAAACTTTGATTAAAAACAGGGGCACTTTAATTCATCAATATTTTCATTTCACTCCTGTTGTGAAAATAAACTTACTTTTTAATCTTCACAGCAGCTCCAGCTTCCTCCACCTGTTTCAAAGCCTCTTCCTGGGTCTAAAATGAGGTATCTGTCTTCCTCCAATCACAGCAGTGAATCAGACACTGAATCCCCCGGGGGGGAATCTGTGATTGGAGGATGACCTATCAATCATTTCTGACATCAGAAATGGCTTGTGAGACCGGAGGAAGCAGCAGCTGCTGTGAAGTTTAAAAGGTAAGTTTTTTGTCACAACAGGAGTGAAATGTAAATTTTGATGAATTAAAGTGCCCCTGTTTCTCAGGCAAGTTATACTGATCTATGACTGAAGTCTCCTATTTATACCCCTAAGACTAATTGGGATATCAGTTACACCCATTACACACCCTTTTAATTAGCTCATGCAAGTGTTTCCATAACAACCTTTCTAACTGCACCTAATATTTCTTGATTGGAATATACAACACATTTGATACATTTTATACAGAGATCTAGTGAATGAACTTCTTACATAATGTAACATAAGTTAGATTATTTGTACAATGTAATGAAACATCATCATATATAAAAGTAGAGAGCCCATGCATTTAGACAACTTGATCCAACAAACAAAATCCTTGTGAATCCCAATATAAGCAAACTGTGTATTTATTTATCCTATAGATTTTTTTCAAAATATATATAAATATATGAAACTTAGCTTTATCTTCTTATTTGTGGCGTTAAACCCATCTCGTAATGCGATGTGTATAAAACATAACTTCTGGGTGCATGTCATTTCACGCTAAACCTTTGGGCCCCATCTTTGAATCCTTGCATTATCTTTTGAAATTGACAAAATTTGCTATGTCATTCTAAAATAATACTCTTTAAATTTGATACGCTTCCTACCGGAAATAGTCATAAGTGGTTTCGGTATACAGGGAGTGCAGAATTATTAGGCAAATGAGTATTTTGACCACATCATCCTCTTTATGCATGTTGTCTTACTCCAAGCTGTATAGGCTCGAAAGCCTATTACCAATTAAGCATATTAGGTGATGTGCATCTCTGTAATGAGAAGGGGTGTGGTCTAATGACATCAACACCCTATATCAGGTGTGCATAATTATTAGGCAACTTCCTTTCCTTTGGCAAAATGGGTCAAAAGAAGGACTTGACAGGCTCAGAAAAGTAAAAAATAGTGAGATATCTTGCAGAGGGATGCAGCACTCTTAAAATTGCAAAGCTTCTGAAGCGTGATCATCGAACAATCAAGCGTTTCATTCAAAATAGTCAACAGGGTCGCAAGAAGCGTGTGGAAAAACCAAGGCGCAAAATAACTGCCCATGAACTGAGAAAAGTCAAGCGTGCAGCTGCCAAGATGCCACTTGCCACCAGTTTGGCCATATTTCAGAGCTGCTCACTGGAGTGCCCAAAAGCACAACATGGCCAAGGTAAGAGGCTGAAAGACGACCACCACTGAACAAGACACACAAGCTGAAACGTCAAGACTGGGCCAAGAAATATCTCAAGACTGATTTTTCTAAGGTTTTATGGACTGATGAAATGAGAGTGAGTCTTGATGGGCCAGATGGATGGGCCCGTGGCTGGATTGGTAAAGGGCAGAGAGCTCCAGTACGACTCAGAAGCCAGCAAGGTGGAGGTGGAGTACTGGTTTGGGCTGGTATCATCAAAGATGAGCTTGTGGGGCCTTTTCGGGTTGAGGATGGAGTCAAGCTCAACTCCCAGTCCTACTGACAGTTTCTGGAAGACACCTTCTTCAAGCAGTGGTACAGGAAGAAGTCTGCATCCTTCAAGAAAAACATGATTTTCATGCAGGACAATGCTCCATCACACGCGTCCAAGTACTCCACAGCGTGGCTGGCAAGAAAGGGTATAAAAGAAGAAAATCTAATGACATGGCCTCCTTGTTCACCTGATCTGAACCCCATTGAGAACCTGTGGTCCATCATCAAATGTGAGATTTACAAGGATTGAAAACAGTACACCTCTCTGAACAGTGTCTGGGAGGCTGTGGTTGCTGCTGCACGCAATGTTAATGGTGAACAGATCAAAACACTGACAGAATCCATGGATGGCAGGCTTTTGAGTGTCCTTGCAAAGAAAGGTGGCTATATTGGTCACTGATTTGTTTTTGTTTTGTTTTTGAATGTCAGAAATGTATATTTGTGAATGTTGAGATGTTATATTGGTTTCACTGGTAAAAATAAATAATTGAAATGGGTATATATTTGTTTTTTGTTAAATTGCCTAATAATTATGCACAGTAATAGTCACCTGCACACACAGATATCCCCCTAAAATAGCTATAACTAAAAACAAACTAAAAACTACTTCCAAAACTATTCAGCTTTGATATTAATGAGTTTTTTGGGTTCATTGAGAGCATGGTTGTTGTTCAATAATAAAATTAATCCTCAAAAATACAACTTGCCTAATAATTCTGCACTCCCTGTATACCGATGCTAATCTGTATCTGCAGTATTGTGCGCTAAATGACCAATCAAATACAGAGGTGTGTGCATGTTATCTAATCACTCTGTCTAATTTAAATTTGGCCAATCGGTGAAGAAATGGAAACCAGAATTTCTGACATTGAAGATAGGGCTAATATACAGGAACAATCAATTTCTGATTACAATAATAAATTAGGCACACTTAAAGGGACATAATACTCATATGCTAAATCACTTGAAACTGATGCAGTATAACTGTAAAAAGGTGACAGGAAAATATCACCTGAGTATCTCTATGTAAAAAAAGGAAGATATTTTACCTCACAATCTCCTCAGCTCAGCAGAGTAAGTTCTGTGTAAAAAGTTATACTCAGCTGCTCCCAGCTGCAGGTAAAAAAATTAAAAAAATGAAGAAATGAACAGCAGCCAATCAGCATCAGCAGTGCTGAGGTCATGAACTCTTACTGTGATCTCATGAGATTTGACTTAACTCTCATGAGATTTCATAGTAAGCTTCCTTTACCTGATTGGTGAAATAATATGAGAGTGCACTTAGCTCATCCTTTCAGTTGTCCCAGGACAGACATACTAATATGCTGCTTAGAAATCCTTTACAATGGGAGGTGGCTACTGAGGAACTTTTGAGGTAAAATATCTTTCTTTTTTACATAGAGATGTTCAGGTTATATTTTCTAGTCGGCTTTTTACAGCTATACTGCATCACTTTCAAGTGTTTAAACATTTGGGTATTATGGCCCTTTAAAACCAGATTAGATGAGGCAGAGGATAGATCAAGCCAAAGTAATGGGCATCCCGGAAACAAGATCTATTAAAATTTGCCTCTGTGAAGCTTCCCCAATTGTAAGAAAAATTACCGTTGGAGATTTTTATTTGTGTTTTTATTGAAGTTGTAAAACAAACAAACAAAAAGTAAGATTACAAAGTAGTCATGCATACAGACATAAGCATATGCCAGCATAATAACGTAACTGTCAATCATATATATCAAGGTGTCACTATGTGGTACAGTAGTTTTGAGCTTAAATATCGTAAAACAGTATAGGATTCCGACAATACTCTTCCTGTACATTATAGAAAATATATAGTGCTCTTAGGCATAAGTTAAACTGTTTATGGGGAATTAACCTATATAATCAATTTCAAACCTCTTTTATATTTGTGTTTGGCTATTTCCCATTCTACTTGAGAGCCACTCTTGGGCCATGAACATTACAAATATAAATAGTTGGGAATAATATTCTCAATAGTAGGGGGCAAAATTAATAATTAAGATAGATTAACACAGAATATTAATATTTCAAGATTTTTTTTTGTAGAAACTTCCTTAAAGAGCCTGTCATGAGATGCAGGACATATGCAGGACACAGCAATGATGGTACAACTCTATTTTATTACAGAGCATAGCAATACACATCCAGACAGGTTGATTGTACTAAACTAACTGCGACACAGACACCGGACCTAAGCCCCGCCCACCAGCTAGTGACATCACATCCTGCTATCATCACATCTTCCCCTTTTTCAAAGGCAAAGCATACATTCACATATATTAAACAACAAGGTACACCAACAGGGTATACACAACATTTTGTTTTAGAACATTATAAAAAAAACAGATAGATTAGAAAACATGAACAAACAAATTACATCCTGACTTGGACATCGGGGTAGACTACCCTAGTCCACAGTGACCATGGGATTATTCTGCCCATACTTCCGGTCACTGTTCTAGCTAAAGTCAGTCCCTGTATCGGGCCGGAAGCCTCACCACTCTTCCGCTTGATGTAACTTTGCATGAATTGTCCTCTGATACAGAAGATGGTGAACAAGAGTCTGCTGGAGGCAAAGATATATCCCCGCTATGATCTTGCTGAGGGGAAGGCACCTCTCTTAGAACAGGAGATCCCACCGGCGGTGGTACTGAGGTATCCGGTTCCAGACTCTCAGGTACAGGCTGAAGATGTCTTCGGTTACGGCGTGTAACCGTCCCTCCCTCTGTAAGGACTGTGTAAGACCTTGGTTCTGGAGAGCGGCCCACTACCGTAGCAGGCGTCTTCCATTTCTTCTCATCATCCAGTTTAATTCTGACACTTTGGCCCGCTTTCAGTTCCTGTAAAGGCCTGACAGAATGTCTCCTGTCGTAGAAGAAACGATAACCCTTTTTGGCCTCTTCATCCCTCCTAAGGACTTCGTCCCGAGGAACAGGGCCAGGCGGCTTGAAGACACCCACTGAGGGTAAAGTGGTGCGAATCTGGCGTCCTAGCATCAGCTGTGCCGGGCTAAACCCGGTGGCTTGAATGGGCGTCGCCCTGTATGACAAGAGGGCTAGGTACGGTTCAGATTGCTTTAGGATGAATTTTGTTGTTTGAACTGCCCTTTCAGCCATTCCGTTGGCCTGCGGATAATGTGGACTTGACGTGGAATGTACAAAATCATATTCCCTGCTGAAGGCACTGAACTCTGTAGAAGCGAACTGCATGCCATTATCACTCACCAGCTCCATTGGAATGCCCCAGCGGGCGAACAAGCTCTTCAGGCGAATGATAACGGCCTGACTTGTGATATCATTCAGGGGTGCTATTTCCAAATACCTGGAATAGTAGTCGATAACAACAAGAAACTTTTTCCCGTGCAGTTCGCACAAATCAGCAGCTATTTTCTGCCACGGCCCCGCAGGCAGCGGAGTAGACATTAAGGGCTCCCTTCTCTGAGTAGGCCGGCGTTCCCGGCAAAAGGCACATTTAGACACGTGATTTGCAATGTCGGAGCTGATCCCAGGCCACCACACAGCTGTAGCTGCTCTTTCTCTGCACTTTGTAATGCCTAAGTGGCCATCATGAATCCTGTTTAACATCTCCTTCCTCATGCTGACAGGAATTACAATACGGTCTTGGAACAGCACCAACCCCTCCAGCTCCGTGAGCTGCGACCTCTCTGGCTGGTAAGCATTTAAAGACATCCAGGCTGCCCGGCTCTCGGGCCAGCCATCTCTTATGTACCTTATAACTTCTTGCAGATCTGTGTCCAAATATGTCTCTTTCTTTATCTCTTCCAGTTTCCTTGAAGAAATGGACTTAGAGGCCAGAACTGAATCAACATACACTTTTACATCCGATTCTGTAGAGGATTCTTCAGCAGCAGCCAGCGGGAGCCTGGACAGTGTATCTGCCACAACCAGCTGCTTCCCCGGCACATGCACTGCCTGAACATTGAACCTGAGCAGTCTCATTAAAAGTCTCTGGCATCTCAAGGGTGTTTTGTCGATGTCATAAGAATTGATAAGAGGGACTAGCGGTTTGTGGTCAGTTTCCAGACTAAATTTCTCCAAACCCACTAGATAACGCTGAAAGCGCTCACAGGCCCAAACTGCAGCCAGGCACTCTTTCTCAATTTGAGCGTATTTTGACTCCGCAGCCGTCAGTGTGCGGGAACAGTAGGCGATGGGCTGTAGTTTGTTGTCATTCAGCTGCAGGAGTGCAGCCCCCAACCCATAACTGCTTGCATCAGCACTAACCACAGTCTTTTTTGAAGGGTCGTAGAACCCCAGCACTGGGGCAGACCCCAGCAGGGACTTAGCATGCAGGAACGCTTTTTCTTGTGAGGGTCCCCAGACCCAGGCAACATCTTTCTTAAGCAACTCTGTGATAGGGTGCAAAACTGTAGATAAATCTGGAAGAAACTTGCCCACGTAATTTACTAGGCCCAATATCTGTCTCAGCTCATGTACATCAGAAGGGCTTTTCATCTGTTCGATAGCCCGAATTTTCTCGGGGTCCGGCTTGATGCCATCCCCGTTGATGATATGCCCAAAGTAGCATAATTCAGTTTTCCTAAAATGACATTTTTCTTTATTCAGCTTCAGCCCAGACTCTTTGATAGCCTGCAGCACACAACTCAAACGCTGATCATGCTCCTCCACTGTAGACCCATACACTAGAATGTCGTCCATGACGACTGCTGTGCCCACGTGGCCACTCAGGAGAGAACTCATTTCCCTCTGAAAGATCTCAGGAGCGGAGGATATCCCAAAGGGAAGTCTGCAGAAACAGAACCGACCTACCGGAGTGATAAAGGTAGTCAGTTTGCGGCACTTTGGATCCAGGGGGATCTGCCAAAAGCCGCTAGAAGCGTCTAATGTGGAAAAGAACTTCGCCCCAGCCAACTTCGGGGCTATATCTTCCAGTGTCGGCAGCACAAATCTCTCCCTCTTCACTGCCTCATTCAACCTTTTCAGGTCCACACAGATGCGCACCTTTCCGTTTTTCTTTGCAACTGGAACAATGGGGGCACACCAATCAGTTGCCTCAACAACCTCTTCAATAACCCCCATAGACTTCATGCGCATGAGCTCTTTCTCCACTTGAGGCATGAGCGGGAACGGAATTCTACGAGGAGTAGAAATACTGTACGGGACTGCGTCACTTTTAAGTGCTATACGGACAGGTTTGCAGCTCAGTAGGCCCAACTCGCCAAACATATCTTCAGAGATCTCATTCACTCTGGCCACGAGGCCCAAGTCACAGGCTGCTTTCCTGCTCAATAAACTGTTAACACACTGACCTCGGATCACATGCACCCACATGGTGAACTTCCTTTGTTTGTACTCACAGCTGGCAAGAAATTTCCCCACACAATCAATGCGGCCACCAGGACTATGAACATTTGTAGTAACCTTCGCCAGCTGGGGCTGTCGAGGCAGTCTCATAAATTCAGCAAAAGACATTACAGTGATATCTGCTCCTGTGTCAATCTTAAAATCAACATTGGCTCCCATTACAGTAAAGGTAACTTTCCAATCTTCCTCTGAGCTTGTCCGTTCCACAACAGACCCCACAAAAGACACTTCCTGACCCTCCTGGTCACTGTCCACCTGCATCTCCTTAATGTATTCAGTTTTACACACCACTTCAAAATGGCCTATTCTGTTACATTTTCTGCATCTTTTATCTCTGGCCGGGCATATAGCACTCTGATCATGAGCCCGGTAGCACCGTGTGCATCGGCCATGTTGCGCCCATCCACTTCTAGGCCTTTCCAGTACTTTAGATCTACCGCTCACACTGTGCCTTTCACTAGCAATTTTCCTAGACTGTTGTACTTCATCCACAATACTCTCAGACCTCAGATCAGCACTTTGCTGTTTCACCAGTTCACTCTGGCGGGCCATCCTAATAGCCCCGTCTAATGTTAAATCAGGCTCTAACTGCAGCTTCAGGGAGACTTCAGCATCTGCAATTCCAATAACTATTCTGTCTCTGATTTGCTCTTCTTTAGCAACACCAAACTCACAGAATTCAGCTAATTCATACAGGCTGCGCAAAAATGACTCCACAGATTCTCCCACACGCTGATTACGTTTGTGAAAACAAGCTCTCTCATGAATCACATTTCTTTTGGGCACAAAGTGGGCACTGAGTTTATCCATAACTATATCAAAGTTAACTTCTTCCCCTTCTTGGAAAGTAAAAGCATTGAACACTGGCTCTACATCTTTCCCCATAGAGTATAAAAGAGAATTAACTTGTACTTCACCACTCTCCTTGTTCAGTTTGGATGCAATCCTGAAGCGCTGAAACCGCTGACGCCATGTGGGCCAAGCTGCAGGCTGAGAAAAGTCAAAAGGCTCAGGTGGGGTAAACTTTGACATCGTCATCATCAGAAACAGAAGCGTAGTCCAGAACTTCTGACACCATGTCATGAGATGCAGGACATATGCAGGACACAGCAATGATGGTACAACTCTATTTTATTACAGAGCATAGCAATACACATCCAGACAGGTTGATTGTACTAAACTAACTGCGACACAGACACCGGACCTAAGCCCCGCCCACCAGCTAGTGACATCACATCCTGCTATCATCACAGAGCCAGATAGGTATATCCAGCTAAAATAGTACTGGAAAAGAATGTTGAGAATATAATCCTGGATAATGTTAATAAGGCCTCATAATTCTGTCATAAACAGAGAATCGAGGAAAGGGGTAGTTAGTCTATTATATTTTCTCGTTTGTTTTTTAATGCTGTACTGGGGAAACATAAAACGGAAGTTAATGGTACTAGTTAGATACAAATGTTTTAGCAAAATATTCAGAATGTCCTATTTTTTTAATATATATAATCCTAGTAAATGTGGAGATCATCTAGACAGAAGATTTTAGGATAAACTGAGCACTATATTATTTCAATTCATTGGGGAAAAATATAGTAATTGCAGGAGATTTTAATATGACAATGTCTCCCACACTAGATAGAGCAAACTTAACCCAGTTATCCCGCAAAAATATAGAGAGTTCTTCAGAAGTTTGGAAATGAACACAGATATAAGTGATCTCAGAACATTAAATTGTATCCTTAGAATTTAACTGTATTAAACAATATGCTGGGAATAATAGGCAGGGGGTTTTCCCACGATACCTCTTGTACAATGTACAATTTAAAAAATGGCTTCAAGTCGAATGGAGGGTTTTTATGAGATTAATAAAACATACAGTATATAAATAAACCTGAAATACTATGGGAAACAGCTAAATCATTTTTGTGAGGGTGAATTAAAGTCTTTCTATGCAAATGGAATAACGAAAAACAACTTTCTAATTGGGTCAAAAATAGTTTCAGAGCTTACATCAATAGCCCAACACAGAATTTATGGGAGAAATTTTCAGAAGCAAGAAGGGTGAGAGAAATATTTATAAAACAAAATATG